>NC_088921.1:12572500-12762500 GCF_038396675.1 Hydra vulgaris | reverse complement strand
CGTTATCAACAAGCTCCATTATGCGTGCTCGCCATTAAGTCTTTGAGAGCGATATTCAGAATTGGAAATTGGTTACTATGGGGTCATCAACAAATTACGTATGCAAGTATAGGGAGGGGTCACTCAAAAGCGTACCAGTGCGTACAAGGAAAAGGGTGGACAATTTTTTGTTTGAATTTTTTTTACGTGAAGTCCTGGAAATTAGACAAAAAAGCTTTGGTTTTTTAGTTATTGTATTTGTCTATCTACTGGAAAATATGTTACTGCAACTTTGATATTAAATAAAAACAATGAAATACTGCCATTTAAACTAAAAGATGACTATTTAAAGTAAAAGATGATTACATAACTTTATTACCCTTTTGGATGAAAAAACCTTATTGCCGACATTTTAAACAACAGAAAAGTTTTTAATTTGAGTGATAGATAAATAATAGTTTAAAAAATAAAAAGATTAAGAATATTTCTTTTATTTACAAAAGATGTGTGAAAAATAAAACAATAAAGCAAAAGAATCTTATATTTTTACTAAATCTTGTAGATTAAAACTTTTGATTTTTTAAAATTCAATCAAATTTTAATACTTTAATTAAAATTTTCTATTCTCATTGGGATGAAACGTTTTGAAAATAGTAAACATTTCCTTCTATCAGTAGCAGTAATGACTTCATAACTTTTCATTCATTTTTTGTACATAATAGAAAACTGCTTTCTAATTTAAAATGAATGCACCATTTAATTATTATCAAGTGAATTGTATTTTATATACTTGATTATATACTTAATAAATATATTATAGACTTATACTAATATAATATATATTATTGTAAGTATATATATAAATATAATACATAAATAACTTATATACTGACGTTTATTTTAAGAAGTACGTTGTGAAACTAGTGATGTAACATTTTTTCTTTTGTTGTTTGTGAGCACGCTTCCTAACGTTTCAATTCAAAGTTGTATGACAAATAAACTTATACGTATTGTTTTAATTTTTATTCAATTTTATAAAAATCAAGGCCACAAAGTATTTTCCTATTTTTCTAATTTTTAATTAAAGTAAAATTTTTTGTTAGCTAAATTTTTTCATTAATTCTAACCCTGATGGAGTTACGGTTAAAAATGTAAGTGTTAACTTTGTAAACAACAAAAATGTTAAGAAAAAATGCCAAAAACTTTTGAAAATTCACATTTTGCAAATTAAAAATTAGAATATGTTAGTACACTATACACAAACTAAACATCTTTACTTAAAACGTGTCTTTACTTTAAATGTGTCTGCACATAATTTCAACAACAAAAATTCAGTTTATAATAAAACTTTTAATAAAACTTTTTTTAAAACCCAAGCATCCATTGATTAATTACAACTGCATCCATTGTTTAATTACAACTTTCATGTTGTTATAAGTCTCTAGTTGTGATATAAACTGAAGCGCTTAATGGAATGCAAATGTTTTTTTTATAACCAACACAGACAAAATATAAAAGAGAAAATATAAGCTAATTATGTAAACTTAATCGTTAAAAAAACTATGTAGTGAGCAAACACATGTTATTAAAAACAGATATTTTTTAACACAAAATACAATGCAGGTATGTTATAATTTTTAGTTCGTTGACAAAATTATAGCTGAGATCTGGTCTAATGTCTAGATTCAAAAATTTCCTCTGATTGCAGAATTTTTTGCTCTCAAAAAATCTGAAATCTTTTTTAGTACTTTGAAACCAAGGATAACTTTAGTTATGCTTATCATGTTTTTTCTTTTTTTAATTTGAGTTTTTAACAAGTTTTTTATTTTTATATAGATTTGTATTTTTAAAACAAATTCTCTCCATATAATTTTTTTAAATATATCTATTTTTTTGTTGATGCAACTCCCTCTCTTAAAACTATAGCTCTAAAACACAAACTCAAGAAACTCAAACAAGACCACTGCACAAATAAACATATTGAGCAAAGTATTACTAGTTATATAATTGGGTCTTGGTCCAAATTTTTATTTTCAAAAAAAATCAAGTATAACTTCTGGTATTACAACACTGTAATACAATTTATACTTACAACAAAAAACCACCAAAATAACTAAAATTGATCACTTTTTTTACCTCTTTACATTTTAAGCTTTACCTTTACTTTTTAATCAAACAAAAGGATATTAAAACTTTATGACTACAAATCATTTTGCAATATACTTAAAGTAAAGTAATTTAAAAAATATATATAATTACCTTTGTTGGCAGAAAATCTTGAAGTTATTTCTGTTGAACATGGAGTTTCTAAATGATTAAATTTAAAAGCTTCAAAAAAAATTTTTTTTGTGAGCGCAAAAGAACACAAAACTTACAAAAGAATAAAAGTAAAAAACAATGTTCTAAACAATCTTCTATTACAAGCAATAACAATCTTCTATTACAAGCAATAACAATCTTCTATTACAAGCAATAACAATCTTCTATTACAAGCAATAACAATCATCTATTACAAGCAAAAACAATCTTCTATTACAAGCAATAACAATCTTCTATTACAAGTAGATATTTACATATTACAACCAATAACAACTTTCATTTAAAGAACATTAAAACTTTATTAACAAACCAAATTCAAAAAAGCTACACTATTTTTTTAACAATATTTTGTAGCACCGCTGAAGATGAAGTGAATCTTTTTCAACAAATCAAATTTTTTTATTTATTCATTAGTAAATGATATTAATGTTAGTTTACTCCAATACTTAAATATTTTATTTATAAAATTGATGTTTATAAGATTTGATAAGGTTTTTTAAAGTTATACTTACTAATATTAAATAAAAATATTATTTGTTTTTTGTTATTGCTTTGAACAAAATTGAAACCTACATAACCTAAATTCAAAGGAGGAAGTTCTTGATAAAGATAAAAATGATAAACTCTGATTTAATGCTATTTTTTTCAAACGTAAGATACTGTATCAAAGTAAACAACCTGATAAAAATCAAACTAATACCAACATTCAGCATCATGTGATTGAAATCAGGATTGGTGTCACAGGTAGTGACACCAATCTTGAATTTACCCTAACGTTGAGAGTTAAATGTCATTGCCAACAATACAATATTTACAAAAATAGGTATGACTGTAGCAGATCTAAATTTAGAAAAATGACGATTCAGAAACTTCCTTGCAATCATCTCTAATTTACACCTAATACAAACAAGTAAAAGTAAAACTGATCTACCATTAACAAATGAACATCAGGTATTTTTTTTTAAAAACAATAATTTCAAAAAGAACTGGATACTATATTGTAAAGAATTGGATACTTTATTGTAAAGAATTGAAAACTCGGTTTTGCAAAAGTAACAGAAACAAAAATCTAAAAGCACAGGCATCAAAGAATAGAGTAACATGAAAACAGAAATTATCTAAAAACATTCATAGTATGTTGTTTTTTTAAGAAAATAAAATTATACCATAAAGTTACCAACAAGTTCATGAAAAAAAAAAAACATTGCTGGAGAGAGAGTAGTTAAAATTCTAATATTAATTGATAAATACTTTAGTTATCGGTCAAAAAATGCTGCTGCTAATTAAACAATACAATTGATTATGGAAAAATCTCAGATATATTATTTATTTTGTCTAAATTTGACTCAATATTTATCTAAGAATACTTATCTTGTCTCAATTTGACTGAATAAATAAAATATATTGATGCACTTATAATCCATTTAACTTGGAAAATTTGATTATTCTTAAACCAAAAAAAAATAAATGTATATTATTATTGATGCAATGAAAAATAATATAAAGAAAACTATTTTAATGGAAATTACATCAGATGTGCTTCATTGAATGCAATAATTATAGGATTTCACAGAAAAAGTTCATGAGTGACTGATATGTATTGCAAACTGCACGTTTTCAACAGGTAAATGTATGTTTGAAGTATTTAAAGAGAAACTCAGTGAAAGTAAAAAGTATTAAAAATTACACCAGTAATTTTGCCTATATCTGGTGCAACATACACTTGTTGCAACTTTTTTAAATAATACCACTTAAAGAACAACCTCTTTAATTTCTGCACATTGCAATAATTAGTACCATTGTAAAAATCAGTGATGAAACTCAATCTTTACTAGATAATTAAATATATTTACCTGGGGTAATAATAAGTTAAAAAAAAGTATTGAAATTACTATTGTAAAAAACCATCAGCAATATTACTAAATAAACTCCTTAATTATCTGATTTAAATTATTTAACTTTGAGTGCTAGTAAAATAGTATTTTACATAATAAAACATTATTTTTGAAATTATAATTGTGAAAAATGTTTACTACATCACATAAATCCCCTTTTTAAGAATAAATTAAAGAAAACACGCAAAGGGTTAAATTTAGCTTATTAACACGTTGGCTGCCAACTATGAGTATACTTGTAGTAGGTTGGTGTCATTTATTTGCCAACTACGATTATACTTGTAGTAAGCCGGCGTCATGAGTTTGCCAACGAGTAAACTACTTGCCAACAAGTAAACTCGTAGTTATACTAACTTGTTTCAAAATTTTTTTTTTTCTTTAATTTTATTTAATGAAAATTAAAGTGTAAACCTATTCTTTTGAATGATACATTCTGAAACATTTGCTAATACATAACGAAGGTGAAAATTTTCACAAAAGGCACATTCATATCGTGTTTCTTTACTTTTTATTTTAGAGCAGACTCAACATGGTTTTGTTGGGAATTTTTTCTTTTCATTAGGTGATATTGAAAACAAATAGTGGAAGCTATTATTGGTGATTCGAGGCACAGTTTCATTCAAACACTCAACCAATAAATCCGTAACAATTATTTCTCTAAACCTAAGCAAGGAAATTGTTTTATCTAGTCTATATTTGCTGTTTAGACAGTAAGCATTAAACAATAAAGTCAAATCAAAGAGATGAAGTGCTACTTTTTATACCATCTAATTGTCTTTCTGAGGCAATCATAATATGATTCTATTTGTTCTGCCCTATCTACTCCTGAGATACATTGATTGTAATCTTTAATAATATTGGGTTTCATTTTCTTCTCTCCTCTCCTGTTTGTCACTTCAATCATTTGCAATGAATGCAATTCACTAATCATTAGCACGTCTCTTTTGTCTTTCCATTTAGCAACCACTAAACCCCCTCTGCTTCAGCTTAAAATGTCTCCCTGTTTCAGTTTTGCTTTGGTACATTCTTTTGGGTTTCAAAGGAATTGTAAAAGTTATTGGTGTATACCTTTTCCAATAAATTTTTCCAATAAGTCTAAAACAATAAATCTCGCCATTTGACCCAACAAATGTTTATCGAGAGTTGTCTCACCAGAGTAGATTTTTACTTACAATATCATCTGAGTAGATTTTTACTTACAATATCATATTTTTATTTACAATATCATCTGATTCGCAAAGCTCATAGAATTTGATACCATACTGTCTTTTATTTTTCAGATACTACCTGAATACAAGACATCCAAAGCATCATTGACTCATCAATTGATATATTTTTATTAGGACAGTAGATGTTATCCATTGAATTATTTAAGTGATCGAGAAGTCCAATAGTTTTACAGAAGCGTCCACTACCTGAATCTGCATTGTTAATAAAATGCCAAAACCATAACATTAGTTGGAATTTATTTCGTGGCATTATTCCAGACAATAAGGGAACTCTATAGAGACTGCTCTTAGACCAATAGTGTTCTAAAGATGGCATTTTGACACACCCCATATGAAGGAGAACACCAAGAAACTGCCGCATATCTTCTGAATTTATTGATTTCCAATCTTTAAAATGTGGGCTTTGTCTGAAGGGACGCTGCTTATTTATTTCTTGCGTTGCGTAGCGATTAGTTTTAGCTACCATAGTATTTATAAGCTCTTCTGTAACAAAAAGTCTAAAGAAATCTAATGGTTTCTTGCTCTCCATGTTTATCTTTAAACCAGGATTGGCAGTAAATTGAATTTGTTTTATAATATTCGGCTCATCTTTCCATTGGTTTGAGTTTCTAGATGGATTTGTTTCAGAAGTTGTTTTGTCAGGCAAAATATTACTTATAAGATCTACCTGTTGAGCTTTGTTTTGATTTTGTCTATAAGCAAGACCACCCGTTGTTCTAGCTCTTTTTGGCCGCATTAAAAAATTTTCTGCAGTGACTGCTAGATGAACATCTGTAAACTGATTGACATCACTCACATCTCCCAATGTGCATGTATAATAATTGAAACACAATTTATAATAATATTGCATCAAATAAGCTACATTACTATACCTTTTCAAGATGTAATTGAGAACTTGAAAGTTGTAATTAAGAAAAGTAAGATGCAATTGAGAAATACAATATGTAATTTAGAAGTCACAATATGTAATTAAGAAACACAAAATGTAATTAAGAAATTTTAAAATCTAATTAAGAAACCCAACATGTAAATAAGAAATCACAATACGTAATTGGAAAAACAAAAGTTCTAATTAAGAAACCGTATTATAGAAATAAGAATAAATTATTTGTAATTGCAAATTCACAATGTGACCTCAAAGGTCATTATAAAAAATCTTCTTGTACATGCATTTTAATAGGTTAATAATATCTAATATAGTAATTGCATGCACCAGCAATACAGTAATACAGTAATGGAATTGAAAGGTCATTGTGTTATTTGTCAACACACTATAAACAGAAAGTCTGTTATTAAATTGCATCCGTGCATTTATTTAACTAAATTTGTTTACATCCACTTAGAACAACCAGAACCACCTTGTTCAATTTGTAGACATGAAATACATACAACCAAATAAGTTGAAAGAAAACATGTTTTATCTTTATCGAAAGAGTTATTGAATGTGCTGAGTGAAATGACAACCCAATCATCATTTTGTGACTCTGGCGCAAACTTATTGATAATATATTGTTATTTATTGAAAACAAACCCATATGGCTACCTTGGCCAAATTAGGATCAAACCTAATAATACAAGGTAAACTAAAGCAACAAAATTAAAAATACAAATAACTTCTTTCTGATAATCTATATTATAAACATTTCTCAATTACAACTTTTATCTTCTCAATTACATCTTGCGATTTCTTATTTACAACTTTCATGTTCTAAATTACATCTTAAGTTTCTCAATTACAACTTTCATGTACTAAATTACATCTAACGTTTCTTAACTACAACTTTCAAGTTCTCAATTACATCTTGATAAGGTGCAGTCACCGCAAATAGAGTTATACTCATTACGGTGTTATGAGTAAACTCAAAGTTCAGCACTGGCAAAATTTCTTCTCTATTGTCTATATGTCTGCAATGATTAATTTTTGCCGAGGCTGTTTTTCGCGGTTTCATTCTCATTGCCAAGGCAAGTTATCAACATTTCAATAAATAAAACAAAATATTTTTTATTCTGAATATAACTGATAAAAAATAAGCACTACGATTATACTCGTACTTTGGCAATAGAGAAGAAATTTTTTTCTCCAGTGCTAAAGTACGAGTATACTCGTAGTGCTTATTTTTTGTCAGTTCAGAATAAAAAATACTATAGAACTATTTTAGATTAAAAATATTTTAATTATTAAAATGTTGATAACTAGCCTTGGCAATGAGAATGAAACCGCGAAAAACAGCCTCAGCAAAAATTAATCATTGCAGTCATTATGGCTCAGCAAAGAAACAAAGCGTAGTTTAAAATAGCTTGGCAGCGAACGTGTTAAGCGATTAAAATATTTTCACAATGATAAAAAATGATTTGAAAAATTTACTTTTTTAAAAAGTTTTAAAATTAAATCTATCTTTGAAAAAATCAATTGTGTCTATTATCAAATATTTTTAAATATATCTAACAAAGATCTCTAAAAAAAAAGAAATTGTCATTAGACTAGTTAGAGTTTTGTTTTTTTCAATTAAAATTATAATTTTTTAAATGCCTTTTATAATAAAATTATAAAAGATATCTAAAAAAGAAAAATAATTTCTTTAAAAAAAAAAGAAATTGTTATTAGACTAAAGTTGTTTTTTTTTAAATTATTTGTTTTTTTCAATTCCAAGTTATCAAAAAAAAAAAAGGTATTTAAAGTAGGTGATTTTAAAGCATGACAATTATTTTAAATGACGAAAAAATATAAATTTTAACTTTAAAATAGTAACATGAGCATTTTTTTTGAAAAAAAGTTAAACACTATAAGTATTTCTAGTTTTACAAGTTATTAAGCAAATTTTTATTTCAAACAAAACTTGGTAAACATTTAAACTATCAGTAAAGTATTTACAATTCCTGGATTATTTATTGTTCAGTTAACATTATAAAAATACTTTTCAAAACAATATATTGTTTTAGGAAAAAAACTGTCGGGTGATTAAAATTATCCATTAAATTATATCACATTGTCAATAATTATACAAATGGTGAGTTTACCATATATGCATTTTTAAAACTACCTCAATAAAAAAAATTACCGCAAAACAAGTTTATTTTACTAATTTGGAAAAACAAATTTTGTAAATGTATATCTTGTGAAATGTCTATTTTGTTTCAATTTTTTTTTTTTTTTTTAATATTAAATAATTAAATTTACTTTTTTTATTATAATTTAACATAAATTAATTTCTTTCTTTTCTTGACATTTATATTATTTGTGTCGTTTTTTTTTTCATTGTATATATATTATATCAATAATTTAAAATTGATGCTTCACAAATAAATGATTTTTTACTTTTAAAAAGTTATTAGCAATCAAAAAATATTACTTGTTGCAAAGAAAAAAAATCAAGAAAATTACTGTACCAGCATTTTTTTTTGTAACAAAGATTTAAGGTTTCAAGTATCATTTATTAAAAAAATACATAGTGATACGGTTTCATTTGCCTTAAGGCAAAAAAGGAAAACATAAGCTATATTGCTTCAAGTGTAAATTTAACCAAAAAAATTAATTACAGAGCTATACCTATAAAAGTAATTGTTTTTTTATTGATTATAAAAAAATAATTTCTTTTATAAAATATTTTATAAAACTTTAATAAATTGTTTTTTTATTGATTGTTATTGTTTGTTATGAGAAATAGCCTGATAAGTATTCTTGCAGGATGATAAAACAAAAAATTTTTATTAAGTTTATTTTATGATTTTTTATTGTACACGTCTATAACATCTTTTTTGTTAAAATTTTTGATGGAAAATTTAAAAAAGCATAAACTGGCAAGCCATTTAAGTACGCTGTAAGCCATTTTACATAAGCAGTTTTATGATTTTTTAATATTTAAAGAAAGCGTAAAATATAACAAGTAATTAACATTATAAAAACCACTTACAAAGTTTGAATGGCGATTATGTAAAAAAGTTTGCATGACAATTATGTATTATGACAATTATGGTAAAATACCACCCAAATAGGTCTTTTTAGAAAATCCTGCATGGGTTTTTAAGAGCCACTCTACTGCTTATTATTGACAATTTTCACGTAGTAGAAAAACAATTTTATTAACAGGAAAACATTTATGCCATGAAAAAGATTAAATGGGTAAAAAATAAAAAAAGATAAATTGTGTCAATCATTCATGAACATTTTTGTGACACATTGTGTCTACAATGTTCACTGTCTTCTACATATCACTAATGAAGTTGAATATTTTAAAAGTAGTTTAGACTAGATTTCTTGCTTCTAGTTAGAATTTTTTGCAAGTAGTTGCAATTGTAGAGCAAGATTATTGACAAAAAACACAATTTAAAAATTTTTTGTTTTATGACAAAAAAAAAATTGAATTAAATTTTTTAGAATGTAAAAAAAATTACTTTGTGATGTCTAAACAAAAAAATTATTTAAAATTCACAATTAACATCTGAAAATACCAATAAAACCCTCTCATGGAATACATATTATAAAGAGCTACAAATAAGTAAATATAGAGATCTTGTAAAACCTTTTAATTTTGTCTTAGAACAAATCTTTGTGATTTTAATAGCCAGCAAACCCATCTGAAAAGCAATTAATAGCTTCTATTTGCTTAGAAATATTTTAATATGTTCAATTGTTAACTTTATCATATATATCATATTTATATCATGAAGGAAACTATTAGAGATGAAAAATATCAAAAATCTTTAATTACATTTGCTTTATGTTTAACTTCTTTATCTAATCTATTTAGAGAATTTAAATCTAAAATTTAAATTTAAACTTATAGTCAATATCTAAAGTTTTTATGTCTACTTGTTTTTATCCTTTAAGAAGAGTTCGGGCAGCTTATGTGGAATGTTTAGTTATTGTGTTTTTTTATGAAATAAAGTTTAATTTGTTTTCTCAACATTAAGTGAAAGTTTATTTACCCTATTTACTTTGGTTAACTCCGTATTAATATATCTAAAGTATATTCCAAATTTTTGCTGAAATTATAATAACTTCCTAGACTAATCCATGGATGGACTTTTTACTTTAATTTCTCCTATGTTTAACTTCATTATATAATTTATTAAAGGAATCTCAGGTCTTGTGACGAAGCAGGAGCGATTGCTCCGTACAAGTGAAATTTGCCCATAAATGATCTTCAGGGCACAACAAATAGCACTCGCTAACTTCGTTACAAGAGTGAAAAATTATACTTGCCTGAAGAACCTGCAAAAGGAGAAAATTGTAAGTTGATTTTATAGAAAATATTTTTGGTAAAATTATTTTACTGAAGTCAAAATATGTTTAATTAAACAGTAGAGTTTCTATATTGCTAAATATACTGGGCCGTATTCAAAATTACGCATGTCATTAAGAACAATTTTACAAATAATGGAACTCTTAAAAATGTGCATGAATGAAAATCACACCTTTAAGGAAATTTCATATGCTTATGTTAAAAAAAAATTTGTTTGTTTACAAAAAAAAGAAAATGAGAAACAATACTCAATGCAGTATTATAAGAATTGACTACACAATAGGGTGTTTCATATTTTATCAACTTTTGAAATTGAACTCGAGAATCAATTTATAAATTGATTATTTATATGAAAATAAGTTTTTATATAAATAGTTAATTTATAGGGTCCCCGCCAGTTTGATTTTGGGCCAAAAATGTTGGGTGTTTTAAAGGCCTGGCAAGGACCTTAAAATTTATCCTAATTTTTTATTCTTTTATATAGTAGATGTTGGATTGAATATTATTCACATAAAAGGAGCATGTTGAAAAAATTAAGAAATTAGTCTACAGAATCTTCTAAAATTGGTGAAAAATCCAAATTTTTCTTTACGAAAATTTATTTTATAACCAGTTGGCGTATAAAAAATCTTTTTGATTTCCTAATAAACTATTTTCAGACGCTGAAAAAACAATAACCTGGATAGTTTTTATAATAGTGTCAAATGAGGTTTATATAGGCCTTTAAAAAAATTTCTTTTATCCTTGGAGGTAACCTGACCCTTACGCTAACCTTAATAGCCTAATAATAATTCATTTTAGTTGCTTTTAAGATAAAAAGTCATAATGAACTTATTAAGACTTTTTATCTTAAAAACAAGGTTAAAAGTGGTTAAAGTTGTTAGTTTTGTTGCCTCAAGATCAAGATTATGTAGATCTTTAACTTTAAATGATAGTTGTTTTTGTAAAAAAGTAAAAAAAAAAGAATGAAATGTTTAAATATTATTAAATAAAAAATTTATAGGGGAAAGTTCCAGTTTAATTGAAACCGTTTGAACATTAAGTTTTCTGGAGATTTAGTTTTTCCACTGCATTGTTTTTCAAAGATGTTTGTTAGATGTTATTCATAAACATGCCTCCTCAAAGCCAGCTCTAGTTCAATTGAATTTTGTTTATAACTAAATCTGAAATTTGTATCAGAAAGTCTACCTGTATTTGTAGCAATTGTATCAAAACATAAACCTTTTACGTCATCACATATTCCATATACATCCAGTACTTTAACTAAAGCATCATATTGAGCTTGTCCAGTACCACGATCAATAGCTGGAACGCCAAGAAGCTTCATTTTACCATCAATATTTACTGAGACTGCAAATCAATCTCTTTTTGATTTTTACTTTCGGGGATATCTTGGATAATTTTCCCATTAAAATGTGCTATTATGGGAAAAATAGCTTTACCGGTAGTGATTTTAACATTTTGCAAAAGTTATTCGAGTTTTCTATCAGCTTTTCTTTAGGTTTATTTCAGGTTATTTTTGTTTAAGCATTGGAAAGTAGTTTTCAAAATTTAAATTGTTTCTTAAGTACTTTGGTTTATACATTTTTCAATAATATTTTCCGATCAAATTTCAGAATTTTAAATTTATTGTGCTCTAATGCTTATTAAGTAGGGACCATTAAGGTTAGTGTCCGAGGCAGGTTACTCCATGGATCAAACTAGTTTTTTTTAGACTTGATTTGACACTATTTTAAAAACTATCCAGTTTATAGTTTTTTCCGTATCTGGAAACAGTTTATTAAAAAATCTAAAACTTTTATATACGCCAACGAGTAATAAAATAGGTTTTTGTGAAGGAAAGTTAGGATTTTTCACCAACTTCAGAAGATTCTATAGATTAATTTTTTAATTTTTTCAACATGCTCTATTTATGTGAATAATATTCAATCCAACTTCTCATATTTAAAAGAATAAAAAATTTTATAGGATAAATTATAAGGTTCCTTCCAGGCATTTAAAACACCCAATATTTTTGGCCCAAAATCGAACAGGCGAGTATTCTAAAAACTATAACTTTTTTTTTTTTTAATGCTCAAATTTATTTTTATATAAATGGTTAATTTATAAATCGATTCGCGAGTTCAATTTCAAAAATTGATAAAATATGAAACACTGTACTACACAATCAACTGTGCAACACATGATTGTTATATATTTTGCAATTGTATGTTTGGATTTTCATGTAAGTATTGATTATAATTAAGAGTGGTTGTATTTTTTTGGCCAAAATAAAAGAAGCAGCGATTATTTTTTAATAAACGATATATACAGCGATATAATTTTAAAAAACGATGTTTGGAAAAATAATTTTTGGTTTTACAAATAATAAATATTTAATAAATAAAGTAATTCAATTAATGCCATTCTTTTATTTGTTACTCGCTAATTTTTTTAAAATAAAAAATCATTTGCAGTAGAAATAATCATTTAAAAATTAACAAATTTAACATACTTTAATTCATTTATGCAAATGTCAATAAAAGAAAGAAATTTGTTATTACTAAACATTTTTAAGAATGTCTTTTTAACTTTAATTATTTAATATTAACATTACTTTAATTATTTAGTATTAACATTACTTAATAATACAAAAAAAATTAACTGACATTTAACTTGTTTTGCGGTAATTATTATTATTGTAATAATTTGAGCATGGCCAAATTTTTAAAACAAAACATAATATATGTGGTGAGGCAAGACGTGCAACTGCATGTGCCTCCTGTAAAAACCAGATATAAAAAGTACAATACTAATCTAAAACTCACTAGAAAAATGATTTGCCAGGTCAATCCTTCCGATTCTAATAAGTACCTTAACAAAAGCATCATAGTTATCAATCCCTAAAAGTGTACGACGTTCTAAAGTTTGAATTAATTCAATAGGAGTTTTAATTCTTTCAAGATGACCATCGCCAATTTCTTTTAAATATAAAAACTTAATTGCTTCAACATCCTTATCCAACAGATGATCTGCAATCCTCAGCATAATATCTCTATGTTTCTCATTATCCATTTCTTTAAAATAATAATCTAAAATTTATACAACATTTTAAATGTTTTCACATTTCTTAATATAAGAATATTATAAATAACATAATAACAACTAATTAGTTAACTAATTATGTAATAATATTATTATTGCCATAATAACATAACTGTTTCATAATATAAATAATATATTGTATACTAATATAATACCAGTTTACTAACATAATATAAATATTTACTAATATCAGGGATGAACCTAGACCTGTTTTAGAAACCTCTGTAGCAGTACGGGCACCAAAAAAAAGCGCTCAAAAATTATTTCTACATTTTAATTTTTCTTTTGCTTTTTTATGAAAAATAGAAAAAAAATTTCAGTTTTAAATTAATAATTTTCAGTTTATTTTAGCTACATCATTTTTTTTACAGGACAATAAAATAAATTGCTGTTTTATGTAATTACGTACTGTCCTTCAGTTACTAACCGAATGTTTAAAAAAAATAAATGTTGTTACAAAACTTCATTTTAAAAACTTGTTGCAAAACTTTATAACAATGGAATATTTAAAAAACTAGCTTTTTCTAAAGATAAAGCGATTTTGAAACATCCATTCAGAGTAAAGTTAACTTTTGTACTTTGGAAATTAAAAGTAAACTGCTTTTGATAATAAATGAACATAAGTAAAAAATTTCAGTCCTAATAACTATCGCGCAAATTTAATTTTTGAATGAATAAACTTTGGATCTTTAGGTTGCTATTATAGTTTACATGAGGAAAACGAAAAAATGAAACATTGTTTCTTCTCAATGTTCTTTTTGACTTTTAAAATAAAAAAAAATAACAATTACAATAACTTAATAAAAGTTTTATTAAGGTCTGTTTAAAATATTGTAAATGTAATTTATTTATTAAACATAATTTTTTAAATAATACTTTATGATTAAAAATATATATACTTTTTAATATATTAGGGAAGGTTGAGTAAGATGAGCAGGTTCCTAAGATGGTATAACCTCTTTTACAGATAGGCTGAAAAATTTTTTGCAAACTTTTTTGGTTAAGGATATTCAAACAAGCTTGACGGTGTTACTTATTTTAATTTCTTGGTTGGATAGTTAATATTCTTTGATTTACTGTTATTTTGTTTTACTGTTAAAAAAATTTACCACCCCCTGTTATAATTTTTTATTATTTAATATTTTGTAATTACGTCAGAACGACCAAAAATTTATTACATCCTCAATATTTTATGCTTATCTACTGCTAACTCCATAGGTTATATGAGATAAAACATAAGCTGTTGTCATGCTATTTAAATTATGTTAGTACTTGTTGAAGTTGCTTAAGATGATAAGTTTTTAAACACTGAAGATGAGATGCAGCTTTTTATTAAGAAAAGAGCGTTTTTCTAAAGTTATTTTCCTCGGAGCTTTATTTTGTTATTTCAAGAGCGAAAGTTTTTTCAAAAAATAGTATCGTTCACTTTTTTAGAGATAGTAAAGATTTATTTATCTTTTTTTTTTTATGGTTGAGATAATTACTATTTACCATAAAATGTCAGTTTTAGGTTTTTTTTAATTTTAAAGACAGGAAAAACTTTTTTTTTTAATAATTATTTGATAAACCTGCCTGCCCAAACCAAACCCTCAGTCGATGTAGAAGCAGTCCCTCGTGAGTCAGGCTATTTGTAAGTCAATGTAGCAGAACTCCATAGCAAGTCAGGCTATAAGATAATCGATATAGCAGCATTCCGTGGATGTTTTACAGTTAATAAATAAAAATAAAAACATTCAGAATGTTTTTAAAATTTGTCTTTTATTTTGAGGTTTTGTGGTTCCTGCAATTAAATTTATGTTTTTTGACATAATCTAACCTTGATTTTGTCAGCTTTAAATCCACAAACAAGCGATAAACCATGGTTCCTGCATTTAAATTTATGTCTTTTGACATAATCTAACCTTAATTTTGTCAGCTTTAAATTCACAAACAAGCGATGAGCCAATTTTTACCAAACACGATTTTTTAGCAGTAAAGTATAGATATATATATATATATATATATATATATATATATATATATATATATATATATATATATATATATATATATATATATATATATATATATATATATATATATATATATATATATATATATATATATATATATATATATATATACATGTATATACAGGGCTCATTTTAACGGTCGGACATCACCGTTCCCACACTGTTTTTGAGATCTGAATTATGGGGGCAACCAACCATTGTTCATTTTTACCGAAAATGTCGGTGGTTTGTTACCCTCCTCTAGCAGGTCTTAAGAATGGTCCAAGCCACCATGATGTTCGATTGTTAAATTGAGCTTTGTTTATATATATATACAACCCTTGGAATTAAAAAAAATTTAGTTCAGCAATAATTTGCCAATCTCAATCTTTTAGAAGTCAGTATAAGGTCGGCAAAAAAAATTGATCCAAAGGTCTTACCACAAAACATCTTTTAAATCGGTAGTTAGGTTGACATTGCCGAATGCTGACCTTAATATCAAGGGTTGTATGTATATATATATATATATACATATATATATATATATATGTATATATATATATATATATATATATATATATATATATATATATATATATATATATATATATATATATATATATATATATATATATATATATATATATATATATATATATACATATATATATATATTTGAGTCAAATCATTATATTTCAACCAATCACCCGTGGGTCACCATCTCTGACTTTCATGATTTTTACATATTGTTATGTGCATTATGTAGATAGGTTAAATTTGAAATTTCAGACTTCTAAGTACAACGGTTCAGAAATTATAGCCTTAGAAACATGACACAGTGGCCCCCCCCCCCTGAATTACAAATGGTCATAACAGACTACTTTAGAGCTGTATAACTTTTTTCTCACTTTCAACAAGTGTCTCATTTTTTCTGGAACTATATTCTGGAGAGTTCTCTCTCTGAAAAAGTGGTTAAATTAGAAAAAAATTATGACTACAACTTTGGAAAAATTCCTAAAATTGCTAATATATGCCCAAATGAAACTAACTGTTATCTTTACAAATAAGTTTTCTGATTAGCTACTAATGTCTGCAATGAATGGGCAAATATTAGGCAGCTTGTTGCAGTTTAGAACTTAAATATATCTAAAAGCAAAATGTCCACTTGCCTAAAAAGTCAAATTTTCAGCCATTTTAAGAAATTTAAATTAATCATTTTTAAAAATTTAAAGAAACTTAAATTTTTCATTTATTCATAGTTTTATCTCTTTTTGTAATATTATTTGGGGTAGTACTAATTATAGTAAATTAAAAAAACTTTATAGAAAGCAAAAACACGCATGCAGGATTGTATTTGGTGCACACAGAACTTTTTGTTGCGAACTTCTTTTTAGGAAGTTGGGTGCCCTAAGTACCTACAAACTTAATATACACTAAGTTCTACAATTCATGTTAAAAATAAAACATGGGCTTTCTCCTATTGTATTTCAGACTTACTTTAGTGAAATCTCGCACAAGTATCCTACTAAATTTTCAATTAACAACTTTATTGTACCAAAAACAAATTTAAAACTAAGTTCTTACCAAATCCGATACCATGGACCGTTTCTATGGAAACACATTTAAAAACTTATTACAAAAAAAATAATATTTAAAACATCTCTTTAGAACAATTCAGGAAAGAATCTAAGTCTCTTATTACAAAATGACTTCGATTTAAAATAGCTCTTTTTAAATAAATACATAAATAATATATTTATGTATTTATAATTATCTAAAAAAATATATAAATATACATAATTATCTAAAAAAATAGTTATTGACACTACTTCTCTTTTGTTGCAGTTTTATTTTTATTTAATTTTTTGTTATTAAAAAACTTTAATACTTTTGTATTGTTGTTAATCTTTGATATATTACGTTATAATTCAACACTAATATTTATATTATATTAATATTTATATTGTAACTAACGTGTGTAACATTCTTATTATGTACTTAGCTACTTTTCATTTTTGTATATAAACTAACAATTATTTCAATGTAAATGGGGCTCGATGATAAGACAGTTTATGCCTTCTGCTTGCTCCAGCTCTCTTAATTATTAACACAATTTATTTCATTGTAAATTTTAATATACTGCAAATAATAATAATTAAAAAAAATTAAAAAAAAAAATCTAAATTAATTTAGAGATCTTTATTTGAACCATAACGAAGGTCTCTAAGAAGTTACTGCCCCCTTTATTTGTGCCCCTATCTACATTAAAGACCAGATCAAGATAAAGATCAGATTGAAAAATGAATGTAAATGCATTAAAAAAAAATAATTTGTCACAGTTTTAAAGAATTTATCAAAGCCAATTTATGGCAAACCGCAAGAATAACTAAGTATTTAATATTAACATAGCATGATTTACCAGCTATATATAAACTAATTTTTATTTGACAAAAACAAATGGGTTATTATGTGCCTTTTATGACAAATGAATTAGTATATGAAATATGAAAAACGAAAACATGAAATATCTGGCTACGTTTTGCAAGATGATTATAAACTTGATAACTTTTTAAAAGGTTTTGCATTATCAAACGAGTTATAAAAAAGCCCATTAGAAAATACACCTACTAAAATACAATGCTCAGTGGAATATATGTTATGGAGCTTATAGAGTAGTCGAGGCAAAAAATGGCAAAATATCGGAATTAATACTTAAAAAATACCAAGGAGTTGCATGAAACCAGACCTTGACTAAAAATTTTATTTAAGCATTTTTACTTTTCGCTTTACTTTTTTTAGTCATTTTAAAATTATCCTTATAGATCTTAACTCTTACTTACAGAATTAACTCTTACTTCTGATCTTTCTTGGAAACTATATACCAAATCAATTGCAAAGTTAGCAGCTGTTAACTTTGCATCTCTTTATCCTTCTGGCCACTTTCTTACTTTGGATTCTATTCTTTATCCCTTTAAATCTGTCCATGTATTTAACACTGTTGTCATATCTGGGACAGATTTTTTAATGATGCCCTTTCTCTTTCATAGAAGACGCAAATGCACATTGTAAATATAGTTGAACCTGTTTATGCAGCCAATCTGTAATCATTATTACATTACTGAATGATTGCTTCTTTTCTCTTTTCCACAAATACTATAACAGGTGCTGCTATAAAGAGCTAGGATCTCTTGAGTCATCTACTAACTTTCAGACTCATGTTACTCGTCATTCAGTTAAAAAAAATAAAATATCACATTGTATCAAAATGTTGCATCAATTTCTCATTTAAATAAAAATTAGGTCTCTTCTTTTCATTCTTGTAAGTCTCTTTCTTTACTGTTTATTTTCCTACTTGCTCTAAAAGTTTCTGTCTAGGTTTTTTCATCTAACATCAGTTGTTTGGATTTTGCTCCATATATCTTGTTTACCAGATTCATGTAATTTGTATTCTTTTAAGCCGTTTGTTAATCATTATCATGCTTTATAAACTTTACATTTTCTCTTCCAGTTATTTGCAACTCTAACTTTTTGCTTGCAGCCTTTTTTATATTTTTTTATGTTGCTTGCAGCCTTATTGGAAATGAAGAAATAGTGAAAAAAAAAATTTTTTTTTTAAATTTCTTATTTGCTTATATATATATATATATTTTTGTTAAGTTTATAGGCCAAGGGAAGGCTATTTGTTGTAACGTAGTAAAATTTAGTTTTTACTTCTCATAAGGGTTTCACTTGTTTTAATAAATACAAAAGTATTTATAAGAATTAAAGATTTTTGATAAAAATGGTGTGTTAAAC
This sequence comes from Hydra vulgaris, assembly GCF_038396675.1. Classification (NCBI taxonomy): domain Eukaryota; kingdom Metazoa; phylum Cnidaria; class Hydrozoa; order Anthoathecata; family Hydridae; genus Hydra; species Hydra vulgaris. The sequence goes on along the minus strand of NC_088921.1, from coordinate 12,742,965 downwards.
CACATCCACCCTCAACCCAAAAATATACCTCAAATATTTTGTTTTGGCCTGGATTAAAATGACAATATTTTTTTGTATAAAAAAATTTGATTTTGATTATTGTATATAAAGATTTTGAAAACTTGACTACGACTATTAAATTGTTTTAAAAATTTGTATACATTTTTAAAAATGAATTGAAAAAATCAGAAATAATTCCTTGTTAAAAAATATTATGTAAAATAAAACAAAAGTTAATTAACTACAACTAAAATCAAAAAAATAGAATTAAAACTTAACTAACATAAATAATAAACTTTAGCGATAAGATAATTTAAATTAGGTTTGAAATATATAACTTTGAACTGTTAATCTTTACTAATGTTTTATCTTAAAATATTATGCTAAATCGTATTAATTAAAATAACAACTTACATCTGAAGATTGTCTAAAAAAAATGCACATTTATAAGTTAAAAAAAAAAGATTCCTTACAATTCTTTGCAGTAACGTAAAAAAAAGATAAAATAATTAAGTTGTTACTTTAAAAAGTTAATATAATTTTTTTATTTGAAGACATTTATATAAAATATACATATTTACATTAATATAAAAAAATATATACGATATTCATTAATATATATTACTAATTATATATAGTACATATATTTAATATTATAATATAAATAAAAAATCTTTAGAAGTGATTTGTTACTTTATTTGAATGCCTTTCAATAATATAATAACATAAGTAAAGATCAAAGTTCTAGCAGCTTTCAAAAAGGTTTGCCCATTTTTTCTTCTCAACTAAATCTTTCTTCTTTTCCAGCGTATTGACTTTAATGATTTTTATATAAAGTTTGTTAAAGAGACAACCATTGTTTAAAGTCGTCGCTTATAAATTTTGATTTTTTTTTAATTACACTTGTTATTAAAAAATCTTATAAATTAAATAAAATAAATAAAAACTTATACAACTTTTATTGATACTTTTGTTGAATCATTAGTTATTTTATTTAAAAGTAACTTTATTTATACCAAATAATATTATTAAATAATATTCTTGCTTTATAAACATATAAACTTTATAAACAGGAAGATCGCCTAATGTAACAATGAGTGAAAAATCATGCAAATTAAGATAAAAATTAAAACTTTAGATTATCTTGAGAGCCTAAATACGTTAATTAAGAAAAGTTACTTATGTGGTTGATTCATATGGCTTGCAAAAAAAGAATAATAAATCGACTGAACCATACTGCATTGAGAGCAGAGATTTCAAAAAGACAGACATGCAAAAGGCAAAAATTAGATAAAATAGAAAAAAGAAAGTTAGAGTGAATGCTGCAAGTACTATCTTTAAATTAAATAAAAAATTTGTATAAAAACTTAGATGATTTAAAATGATCTGACTTAAATGGTTTAACTTAAATGATGATCTGACTTGAATGATTTACTTTCTGAAACAATTGTTAGTAAAAAACTCTGTCATATATGGTTTGATTCTGATAATACCAATTCAGTTGTGTATGAATGCATAATCATCCCAGTGGGCACAAGGACGTTTTGCGAACGTTTTTTAATGGTTTTTTAATCGTCCATATGAAACGGTGAACGGACGTTTTTCTGAAAACGTTATTAATTGGTTTTATTAACTCTAAATGAAAAGTTTTATCGTTTTTAACGTTTTCCTAAAAACCTTTTTATTTAAGTATAAGGTATTTAAGTAAATAACTTATGTTATAAAGATAAAAAACTTATTCACAAATAAAAAGTTAGGTCTAACAACCTAGATCCGGATAAATAACTAAAAGTTTAAACATTTTGTGTTTATTTATAATTTAAACATACAAAAACATAATAAAGTAATTTTTATGCTATTCTATTAAGAGCTCCCTTCAAACGATCGCCTATCAACTTATCGACCAAATCAAATTCTGCAGTATGTGACACTAATAATCCTAAAAAAAAAACACCATAGAAGTCTTTTATGCATTTCACTAGCGTGTAAAAATATAAATCAAAATGTAAGCAGTAATAATAAAAAATAAGTAATGTAAAATTTTACACAGTATATAAAAGTAACAATATAAACGACATACCAGATTTATTTAAAAATTACCTATTATTACTCTATACAATAATGTGTTTTTTTAATCTATTTCCATAAGTTCCAGCATTCTTAAACAATGCTACAACACATTTTGACATGTAATCCAAAACATTATCAGCAAAAGCTAAAAAGAACTTAAGAAATTGTAAAATACATTTAGTTTGATAAGATTTTACTTTATTTAGGTAAACTTTATACATAAATGTAAACAAGAATATAACAACAAATAAAACATTACTTTATTATTTAAAATTATTTCCCTTTCATCAAACCTTGTTGCATCATTTATTTTATCATTAAAAAATTATGAATCTTTAAACTTTCTTTCCACCAGGATATTCACTACAGATAAAGACTTTTTGATTTCAGATTTTAGGAATGGTATATCTGGTATCATGGTATCCACAAATACTACATATTGAAAACCGATTATAAAAAAAAAAATTAGAACAGAGTAAAACATTAATGAAAAACTGCTCTAGAAAACGGAAAATTGAATTTAATAGCATCTTTTTAAAAATGAAAAAAGTCAACATTTATTAACATACCTGTTCCACTTACAGGCTTAAAACTTGATGGCAGTTCATTGTAACAGTAAAGTGCAGCAATGCTTCTCTGGAAGCATTGCTGCACTTTATTGCAACCATGGCGCACTTCCCTCAAAAACAAAGGATCTGTGGTTGAAACCCCACCTCTGAGCAAGTTCTGCAGCATTGTTTAGGAAGAAGGCGTGAACTTCCAATTGAATGCTCATCTACGGTGCTTTGTGATCAGACCATAAAGACTTCTTGGGGCACCTAAAAAAAAATTTGTTCAACATTGTTTCATGTATTATTATTTAACTTATATAAAATAAATACACATTTTTTGAACTTTTTGAAAAATAATTATCTGGTTTTATTTAGCATAAAATGTTAAATAAAAACAAATAAACATACATTTGGCAACTTATTGCACTGTAATTTCAGGACTAGCTTCTTTAATAGTGCAAGCTATAATGATACGGTACGCACTTTTCGTTCTAAAATTGATATTAAAAAACTAATGTAAAAGATTGCACACTCTAATCTTTTATATAGACTTACATCGAAGTATTTAGTTAGGAATATTAGATAAATAACCAATTTCGAAAATATATATAGAAACTTACATACATGAGCTAAATTTAAAAAAAAATCCTGATTCTTAAAGTTTAGAACTTGAAGTCTTTAGATTACTTTATGCATGCATCTTACATCTCTTTAGTTCTTTAGTCAAGATTTAGGTTGCCAATTTTTATATTTTCTATTCTTTATAAGGTGAAATATATATTATTCTATTTTTTTACGTACATTCGCATTCCTAATTTTTTTATAATCTATAGTTGTAACTACTGAATATAGTCTTCCGTTTAAGCTAAAAAAAATCAATGCTTAATATTATCTATACAAAGTTATTTCTACTAGAAGTTTTATTTGCATAAATAATGTAGAACAAATGCTAGCTGGGGTAGAACAATCTAGATATAGCTTTATATATTTATGAAACGTTTCTAACCTAAACTTATTTTGTTTTAGGTTATGGTCATTTCATTGTTACTATACTAGTATCTTTGTTACTCAAAATTGAGAATGGTAGTTAAACTTTTTCAGTATATTTAAAAACAATTTTTTACCGACATAAAAAAATTAATTATAAACAAAATATATACAGACATATATGTATATATATAAATATATATATATATATATATATATATATATATATATATATATATATATATATATATATATATATATATATGTGTGTGTGTGTGTGTGTGTATATATATATACATATATATATATATATATATATATATATATATATATATATATATATATATATATATATATATATATATATATATATATATATAATTTTTCAATAAGTTTGCATATATGTGAACTAAATATAAATAAAAAAAACTGTTTTTAAAACTTGAAGTTTTTTGAATAAGTTGAACTCAAAGATTCTAAAATTTTGAAACAAACTTTATTCATATATCACACCTTTCTATTATACTTTAGTCAAGGTATAGTTTTGTCAATATTATATTTATTTTTATAATTTGTATATTATATTTATTTGTATATATATTGTAATATATTACATTTATTTGTATAATTTATATTGAGAAAATAAAGCGTATTATAAATAAGTAAATATTTTTGTATAAAATGAGTAAATATTTCTGTACTCGTCTACCTATTATACAGACATGTTCTTCAAGTTTTTATAATCAATTATTGTTACTACTGAAATAAGTAGTAACAGTCATTGGTTATAAAAAAAACTTAGTTCTTAACTCAACTATACTTAGTATTATGTACGTACTAAAGTCAGTAAATATTTATTATATTTAAAAAGTCTTCAATGAGAAGACCACACCACTTATCAAACTTTTTACATTTAAAACTGTGTTTTATCAACACTGTGTATCTAATGAGTTTTTAAATAAAACACATAATAAAGTTGCTCTGTTTTTTTAAGAATATTGAGCTCTCTGTTTTGTAGAATAAGTATAAAATTATTTGTATATATATATATATATATATATATATATATATATATATATATATATATATATATATATATATATATATATATATATATATATATATAAATATATATATATATATATATATATATATATATATATATATATATATATATATATATATATATATATATATATATTGCATTTATGTATGACTATATAACTTAATAAGAACTTATGAATGTATCCTTGGGGTCGCGATCGCGTCACAAAACGTGTTTCCATTTTTGTAGGGGGAAAACATTGAGCAAAGCGATTGAGGGTGGAATGCAAGAAGCGAACTTGATTCAAGTTCGACTTGAACTTTAAATTGTAACCAATAGCGTCAGAGTAAGGGTTTTCCTATCAAAAAATACTCTGCCGCTATTAATCACAAAGTAAAGTTCAAGTCGAACTTGACTCAAGTTCGCTTCTTGCATTCCACTCTTTATAGCGCGTTTTGTTTAATGCCTTGACCCGGCTCTAAAATAAAAAAAACACTAAGCAAAACGTGTTAGAGTCAAGTTTTTGAGAATATTTTTTTTAAAAAGAGTTACTGTGCTTTTGAATGTTCAAGCAATATTAAAATTTCTCCAGAGCTAAAATAATCTTTGACACCGAGAAGATTAATTACGTCGAGAACTTTGAATTGAAGAAATCAGTCGTAATGATATTGACAAAGAATATTATTAAAAGCAAGCTTGAAACATTTTATTTCTGGTATGTTTGAAACAACTTATATAATATATATATATATATATATATATATATATATATATATATATATATAGAGGTTTTACCCTACAAGATGATTTTGCTGCAAATTCTAGTTCTGAGCTTTTAATTCCAGCATTCACAAAGAATAAACTACAGAATCTCTGCAGATGAGGTTGGAACATCTAGTAAAATAGCTTCAGGTAGAATTCATATTGAGAGAGTAATTGGACTCATAAAAAATCGATACACTATCTTAAAAAGTGTTTTGCCATTTTGAACTGTTAAAAATATATAACAGGAAACATTATCTTCGATTCAAGCAAGCTGTGATAAAGTTATCATGATTTGTGCTGCTCTTACTAATTTGGGAGAAAGTATATTATTTAAATAATGTACGTATTTGTTACTATTATTTTAAATATATAATAAAGTCGTTTTTAATTATTATTTTAGTTTATGTAAATCTTGTTTTTGAAATCCTTAAATTTTCTCAATTAAAAAAAAAAAAGCAATTGAAAATTCATCAAGACTTGTTTTAAAAGTTTTATTTTATTATATTAAATTGTCATAGTAATAAGACCTATAATTATCTTTATTTTTACTTTATCATAAATCAAGAATGATGTTGAGTTAATTGCAACTTTTAAAAACAGCTATTTTCATAACCACATACTATTAAAAGTGTAATTTCTTATTATAATAGCATTAACTTTAAATATGCATTTGAAATATATGTTTTACAGAGTTTTTGAAAATTTTAAATTGTTTGAGTTTTTCTTTTGGAAAGGGTATTTATATAATTTTTAAAATCAGGAATAATAGAAAACCTATGGCTTTGACTCCCTCTCCTTTGCCTATGTCACCTACCTAATTAAAGTGTGGTTAATTAGCTTTAGAAAGTTGTAATTGTTTTGATGGGCGGAGATATGTTTTAATTTGCATAGATTTGGAGAGGGAGGGGGGTAAATAGTCAAAAGGTTTATAGTTTTTTTAAGTTTATTTCTTACTCATTGATTATTCATAGGTACACTTTATTTTTATATCCTATTTTTTACTGAAAAACTGGAATAAAAACGTTTTTACTGCATATTGTTTAGAGTAAATAATACGCAGTAGAAACGTTTTTGATGCTAATAAACAGGGGGAATCTTAGTAACAAGAAATTTTTTAGAAATTTCTAAAATTTAATAAACAGGTGGTTTTTAAAGTAAGGAAAACACTAAAACAAATTTACATTCCTTTAAATATAATAAATGGAGGAGAAGGATAGGGGGGGGGGGGGGGAGGAATTTAATTTTACATTTTAATTTGAATTAAATAGTCTAATGCGTGTTTTGTAAAAATTATTAGTTTCGATTTCTAAACTAATATTTTTGATCAAAAATGCTTATATTGTAACATATAAAATTCCCCTCCCCCCTCTCCCCCCTCCCCTCGTTTTATTAGATATGTACTAAATTTCCTCATCCCCCCCTTCCCCTTTGTATTAAGGACTCGAGAGTACTCTACTCTAATTTAATTTTTGTTTTTTTTTCTCTTCTTTTTTATGTGAATTTTTTGCTTTGGGAGATAGAATCAATAGTTAGGAGGGGTTGAATATTTAATAAAAGTTTTAGATTAAAGGGGTAGTAATTAATTGAAATCAAGATCTTTACCAAAATTGGAGACTTATTTGTTTATTAAAATAGAGGCCTTTAAAACTAAGGAGCCCAGGTCTGTAGCCCCTCCTCCGATTAATCCCTTTTTTGAATCTGTTAGTTAATTTTTAAGCTTCATGGAGACTCTCGAACTACAGGATAATAAAGTTTGAAGTCTAGGAACAAAAGTACGTGAAAATGTTTGATTAAATATGAGGTCAATCAGTTAATAAAGTAATTTTTTTACAATCTTATACTAAACCTAAATTCATCAAATAAAAATAACGTCTTTAAGTAGTTGACATAGACATAACCTATAAAAAGTTTCCACTCTTCCCAAAGTAACAGCCCATTTAATATATATTTTTTTATTAATGTGCTTTATTTTTCATCTTAAAAAATTATATGTGAAGTTTAACTCATAAAGTTTACCATACCAAGCTTTACCAAATAAATTTTATGCTATAATGTTTTTAATATGAGAAAATAATCGTTTTTTATAAGTAGCGCAGCACCTTAGCTTCTTACAGCATCTTACTTCTAGATTTCTTTTCTTAGAATGCACCATCACATTGCAAATAAATTTTTTATTTCCTGAAATAAATTATTAGGATTATAAAAACTTTCTTTATTTATATAATTTGTTTTCATTATAGAAAAAAAATTAGCTTTACTTTTAATATTATTTTTGCATTTTTGGCAATACCAAACTTTTGAAGTTGGAAGTCTTTTAAGTTTTAAACATTTTAAATGAAACCACTGATCACACTTATCACAACCCACCACATCTCCATCATTTTCAGTTGAATTGTTCCCTTGTTCATTTTTACAAATGCAATAACTAAGTTAAGACTTTTCTTGATAATAGGCTGAGCATTTTCTATTCTGCGTGTCATTAATTCAGGGAGGATGACTTCTCTCCAGAAACTGTGACTTTTTACTATTATGTTTTCAATAAAATCTAGATTCTTTTCTATTCTGCACACAACAAATGCTGTTGATGTCCAAACAATCAAATCACAATAGTTTACCTCCAAAATAAAAATTGAATTTGTGCATAATAATGATAGGATGAAACCAGTTCATATTTTGAATTTTGTGATTGTATGTAAAACCTGTTACTGTTTATAGCACCTGAAGACCCTTTTTCTTTCAAACTGTGAGGCCATTTAACTTCTATGGCAGCATAACCACAACACAAAAAAAAAGCCAAGCCATCTGGTGAGACTCCCAACCACGGTTTTTGTTGACAAATATAAAAGCCGATATGAATGACTTCAAAATCTTTATTAATCATTGTCGGAGATAAACAAATTGATTCAGTTACACATTTATCTACCGAGCAAATATTTATATACTCCGCTAGAGCATTTTCTTCCTTTTCTTTTCCCCATAATAAGGAAGGAGTATTGAAGATAAGTTAGGTTTTTTTATTTTTAAAACTATAGATTATCATTGAGTTTTAAGAGATGCTCGCATAATATCATAAACACAGGAGCCAGTTATTCTTCCACTTCTATGCTCATCCCACAATACACAGGCTGACTAAACTCTGGTTTCTTCTTCAAGGTAATTTACTTCTTCAGCTGATATACTCAGTGACTTGGCAAGATTGTTAGCTTCTATAATAAAGTTTTGTTCACTTAGATAAAGGTGTGAATGTTGATAAAAGCTTCTTAATGCTTGTGGAAGTCAATTGATTAACATTTGATTTTAAAAATGGGGTTTGAAAACCTTTAAACAATGACAATACAGCTATTTTTGGATTATTTTGTTGAAGAGACTTCAAAAATTGATTTTGATTTTCTGCTAATGCCTATTAAAAAACAATATAAATCATTACAATATAAATAAACAATAAAAATCTTAATTATATATCTTAAAAATAGAAAAGCAAAGTTCTTTTCTAAAAACTTGAATATTTATAATTTGTAATAATATAAATAAAAATAATATAATATTTGTAATAAAATGAATAAAAAAGTTGTGCAGAAACATTTACCGCAACAGCAGGTTCTCGCGTCTTAAGTTATAGCTTGCACTTAGCCTTATCACTATTGAAATTTATTCTTGTGATTGGACCAGGTTTTACATCGCCAGTAAATATTTGGTTCCATTAACATGATACATCAGGTTTCAGAAATTATTCCTAATTGAACAGCTGCTTCCATTTTGAAAAGAATTGCAGCCACATTTTAGCATGTTTCACCGAGTCTAAAAAATTGTATTAAAAACTACTGATAAATATTAGAACTTGCACTTATAATCATTAAAAGTTTAACTGATTATTTTTTTGTTATGTTCTAGAACAGTAGAACTCTTGTATAATTCTACTATAATATAACAAACTCTCAAAGAAATCTACTAAATATTGTAAAAGAATTCTACTAAAGTTCTACTCTTTTAATAGAGCACAAAGATAAATAATTTTAAAGGTATTAAATTTTAAGTATTTCACTTTTACTAACCCAGCCGTGCAATTACAGTGGCTAGAAACAACTGATCCATTTTTTGTAAGAGCAACCGATACAGTATATGGAGAATTGTTGGTTTTGTAGGAGGGCTTTACTTCGCCTTTTAAAAGAACATGACCAAAATTTAAAACAATGTTATATAACGGCTGTGTCCAACCAGAAACATAGTACTTATATGCTTCCAACACCTTATAGTTTTCCATTGCTCCTGGATGAAAAACTTTCGAACTCTTAAATAAATATACAGATCATGGTACTGTATAGGAGGCCACTCTGCTGAGTTATCTTTCCATTTATCAGCAGCAAACTTGTATGGGCACTGCTTTATGCCAAGTACTTCCAACTTTTCGATATATCTTTCTAACATCTTAAAATCTAATTTATTGCAGTATTTATATAACGACATGCTATCGATCGTTTAAACAAAACTTTGTGATTTTCAAAAGTTTTCTCTAATATTTTTCAGTTTTTTCGATATTTTAACGCCGGGCTAGAATCTAAAACAAAACGCGCTAATAACGCGTTTTATTCGATGTTTTCCCCCTACAATGATGGTAACTCGTTTTGTGACGCGGTGGCAATCTCAAGGATAATTTAAAAAAAGTTTCTTTACAGTCGTAAAAGTTCGTTGAAAAACTTGAAAATACTGCCAATTTTTAAGTAAAGTTGCACATGCGGAGTTTTCAGTTTTTAGCTTAGAGAAAACGTTTTTATAAGGTTTTTTCAAGGTCCCGTAATATATTTAATCAAATGATAAAAAAATTCATATTTAAACTTTTTTTGAACGCTTTTTGAACGCTTTACTTATACAAACGTCGTTCAAGCGACCATTAAACGTTTTCCAAACGTTTGAAAAATATATTTGTGCCCACTGGGTGGGTGTGTAAATTAGGTAAAATAATATTTTTATAAAATTAAAAAATAAAGTCATATGGTATATAAAAGTAAACTATTTACACACTAGGGTGGGTCAAACGCCCCTTATTTTTGATAATCGAAAGGCACTGTCTTTTGTGTGCTGTGGGTGCACTCTGTGATCAATTAAAAACATAATTTAACTCATTTAGACAATTTTTAGACTCTGCTCAATGGGCTCAAAGGTCAAATTTTCACCTCAAAAAATCATATTGTAACCGATTAAATAACTTTAAAAATGGATATCTATGAGGCACTGTTTTTTATCCAAATTTTTAGGTCTATATGATCATTTTAAGTCTAACTTTATACCCAGCAAGCATTTCAACGTTGATTCAACGTCGATAACGCGTTGATTTATTGACGTTGATTTTAGCGTTGAAATGGAAACAAAATATCGACGTTGAAATATCAACATTGATTCAACGTCATTAAATTAACGTTGTACTGACGTTGATTTACAAACGTTGATTTGGAAACAAGAAATCGACGTTGAAATTTCAACATTGATTCAACGTCAATAAATTAACATTGAACTGATGTTGATTTATAAACATTGATTTAAGCGTTGATTTGAAAACAAGAAATTGACGTTCTAACCCAGCAAGCACACAACGTTGAAACAACGTTGAAATAACGTTGAAATAACGTTGATCAACGTTATTTCAACGTTATTTCAACGTTGTGTGCTTGCTGGGAATATCTACATCGATTCAACGTCAAAAAAACAACGTTGAAACATAACACTTTAAAAAGTTTACTAAAATGTATATGTTTAAGTTTTTTACAAAGGAGATAATTTCTTTTTCGAAACTACTTCCGCTTTCACTTGACTCAACGTTATCGTCTACTACGAACTCATCTTGATTTTTTTCTTTATCACTTTCGTGTCTTCATCGTCTATTTCGTGGTTGTCAGATTTCCGTTTACCTCCATTCAAACGATAAGGTGCATACTTTAGGCAATAGGCTATAAATAATCTAGTTTCTTTGTCTGTTGCCTTAGGCTCAAAGCGCTTAATCGATTCTAAAAAATAAATGCAAAAACATTCAAATTTGGTCAAGTGAATAAAATTTTATAGAAAGGAGGAAAGAATATCTTCAATTTACATTATTTCATAAGAATACATGAAGTTTACAATTTTAATGTAAACTAATATATTTTATTTTTTGAGTTTTTATATCTATTTTTTGTAAATTCAACTAAATTCATTTATTTTTAATAGGCAGCCATTAAAAAGAAATGTAAATATATAAAAATATATAGATCAACATCTTTTCCAATTTTCAACACTTAAAATTAAAATTACAGCTACCAATTACTTTTTTGTAAACATTTAACCATTCTGGTTCCATTAATTGTGTGTAACTTTTTAGATATTTCGCTAATTTGCAAAGTTATTTGGACCAACCTCCATAATACTATATGTTGAAATCCTGAGTTTGAAAACAGAAAGTACTTTATAAATATAACTAACATATATATATATATATATATATATATATATATATATATATATATATATATATATATATATATATTATATATATAGATAAAATATAGTATATATATATACATAAAATATAGTATATATATATATTTTATATATATATATATATATATATAAATATATATATATATATATATATATATATATATACATATAAATATTCTATATGTATATATATATATATATATATATATACATATATTATAGTATATATTACATATATATAATACATATATTTTAGTATATATTACATATATATACATAATATATACTACATTATATATATATAATATATATACTATATTAAATGATTTACTTGAATAAATGTTGCATACAAAACAACAGCAAGTTAAAGGACAGCTAAAACTCACAAATGATATAGTAAAGAAACCTAGCATTATCTTTTATTATTAAATATTCACTGTATATGATGTATACACTGTACATACAGTCTGTTCAACTGACTAGAGGCTACCTGCTAACTGTTTTAGAAAACAAATAATTTTACTCCACTTCAGATACTCCTGGTAACATTACAGTCACATGACATATTCACAGCTAATCTTATAACTTATACAACAAAATACAAAATTCCATATAATTTTAGAATATGAGTTGTGAAATATATATACAGATTATTAGTTTGTTAACTAAATATACAAGTTATTGTTACTATATTGGTGTAATTCTATTTAAATTTTCCTGATTATCAAGTTGCAATAGTTTTTTATTTTTAAAATACATGTTATCGGACTTCTAGTATTCACGTCTAGCTTACGTTACACTAGTTTTAATGACTTTCAACCAATTTTATACTAACAACTCATACCATCAAGACATTATAATACAGTAGACACACACAAGAACACTGCATTGACTGTCTACATTACATACACATCTATAAGACTCAAAACAGTTCACAACTCTCACTGACCCTCGTTAAACTGCAACAAAGCACTGCACTTATAGACACTTATGTCAAAAAAGTGACTTACAATTGTATGCAAGTTGTACTGAGCCCCACTAAGTGTCCTCTGGTCCCATTGTCAATTCAGAAGTCTATGGCAATTGCCCTGACAGGATACTCCAAGAATAGTCCTTTTGGGATAACAGAATGGGATACCTTAACAAAATACCCTGGTGTATACCCAGAGTATTTTGGGATGTCGGTTTTAGGCAAAAGCTGGAGGTCTTCTTGTGTTCATACTGTACCATAAGGCGCAAACCCATAAGGTACTCGAGACGTCTATGACACACTTATATCAATAATGTATGTTTGCCACCCTAATAATACAAACCACATAGTAACTACTTATAAAACGAATAACTCTACCCCATCACTTATACTGTCTACACTCACACTTATGCTGGACACTAACGAAAACTTAGGAGAACAACAGAAAATGACTCTTACATATCTCGACAATTGTTTATTTGTATTTTTTGTTTTTACAACATTTTAGTTATCATTTTTTTAGTATTTTTCTACTTTGAGGCTCTTTTTTTCCACTGGACATCTGTCCTTTTGTACTTTTATCTAACTCTGCTAAACTCTTTTTAACTTATTATTCATCTCTAAGGCGTTCACTGCTTGGTGCAGCTTCACAAAAATGCATTTACAACATAATAATGTTTGTCAGGAGTTTTGATTTCATTTTGTAATAAAATTGATAATTCGTTTACAAAATCAAACATAAAGCTCTCTTCAGAAGAAGGTTTGCTCTTTCAAAATGGTTGAATACTTGAAAATGAGCAAAGTATGGGCCATAAATCGACTGAAGTACTTTTAAATAATGGCATCCCATCAACATTCACAACTAATTCAATTTTCTCCAGATCTGGAAATTTACTTTAATGTTTTAAAATATTAGTTTCCAAACCATGATTAATGTAATCGCCACCACACTTATTCTGCAGAGGAATGTTACATGGAGTTTTCAATAATTGGAAGTTCCGCATGGCCATTGTTTCTCAAAATAAAAAAGAGTTGATTCGATGCAGAATAAGAAGTTTGGTTCACAACAACCCATTCCGCTAATTTTTCACGAAGATTTCCATATACTGTTTTTTCTATGTCATCTATGTCTGATTCTGATTCTTGTGTCTTGAATCATGGAAACATTTATATCTATACGTTTCCATGATTCAAGACACAAGAATCAGAACTGCCCGAGTCAAGATTGGAATCTGAGTCAAAATCTGTTTCTTCAACACCTTTAAGTTTTTCCTCAATTGATTCTTCTGAAACAACTCTATAATCTGAAATAAATATTTATTGTTTATTTGTTTTTGTTGTATTATCTGTCTCAGTAAATAAATCAATTACTATTTTATTCATTTTTCTCCATTACATATTCTGTGATGACATATCAACTGAATACTTTTATTTTTATAAATAAATATATTATCAGGTTAGCCAGCAATATATTTTATATAGCGTTTTTGCAATATTGGGAATAATATTGTTATTGTTCTACTAAATATTAAAAATTTTTTATAAAATTGTCATATATATATATATATATATAAGTAAAAATTTTACGTTCATATATTCAACAGTGCTCGATGAATGATTTCAGAGCTATATAACTTATATAGCAAACTTATATTATTAATATAAGTTTATTAATATAAATACAAACTTATATTATTAATATAAGTTTGTATAAGAGATTAAATAAAAATAACTACATAACTTTTTTACAACTTAAAGTTGTAAGCAGAGTCTTAAATGTAATTTACAAATGTATAGTGTCAGCCCCAAACAAAAGTATATATTGGACAAACCACAAACAATCATTTGTAAACAGAAAACTACAAAATTCAACCACCCTTTCCAAATACAAATGGAACTTAAAAGAAAACCTTAAAATAACACCCAGTTTATTTTTGTAACTAATTTGTTACAAAAAAATAAAAAAATGTATTTTTGTAATTGAAGCTGTGTAAAACAATGTTTCGTAAGAAAAAGAGAATTCTTTTCAATAATCATTAATAATATTAAAATTGAAGCATTTTTACTTCCAACCAGGAGAATAAAAAACGAAAATTATAAACTAAAAAATCTTTAATTATTACCTATAAATAAAAAACATATATGTAATGTTGTAAATACTACAACTTTTAAATAAAATACAATTAAAATTAGCACATTTCTGCGAGTGATTAGCCATCTTTATTTTAATAAGAAGTCTTATTTGTCTCGATATCAAAACGAAAGTAAAAAGACATGTTGATTTAACGTTGATTAAATCAACATTAGTTTATTAACAATAAAACAACGTGGAATAAACGTTGAAAATTCTGACGTTGAGGTTTCCACCTTGATAAGACGTTGAATCAACGACTTTTTCTTCAACGTTAGTTTATCAACTACAAATCAACGTGAAATAGACGTTAAAACTTCTGACGTTAACATTTCAACCACCCTAAGACGTTGACATGACGTCGTTTGCTTGCTGGGTAGTAATTGAATAAATTTTAGACTGTGCTCAAGCATTTAGGACCCTGAGTTTTGACCCGGTTTCTTTAAAATTTGACCGGTTTTTACTATACCTTCAACTTGCGGGTCTCTTTATTTTATTAAGATCGCTAACATTTATGATGCTTTGAAGCTATATTTAAGAAGAAAAATTGATTTTTTCGCATAGAGAAAAATCAAAAATTATTTTAAATTTTATTATTTTCCTGTTTTATGTTTTATTTTAGAGGAAAAAATATTATATCTACATTAACAGTAGAAACAAATGTAATTTAATATTCAAAATAAAATGGGAAAAGATACAAAATCGAAACATTAAGTTTTTTTGATCAATGATATGGGGATGTGAGAATATGCGTTTTTTGCCGTAAAAAAAGTGTTTTAAAAATTGGTCCGCATTTTTTTTGATTTAGCAAAAAGTTGACTTAGGCCAAACCAGGCTGCACCTCTATTTTGGAGCTAAACGAAATGAAATTTTGTACTTTTATAAAAAGAAGGTAAAATAAAATTTATTTATTTCATGGTTATTTTTGTAAATAAAAAATAGTGTAATTTTACTTTTTAAATCTTTGGTTTTTTTCTATGAATCACTGCTCCTAAAATAAGCAAGGGTCCTTCTTTAATTCAAAGGTTCTATTAAAATATTTATTAAACCACCTATCCAAAAAATTTGAAGTAAACCTGATGTGCTCATATTAAGTTTAGGTTTCCTCAAGCACCCAAGGTTTTTTTGTGGATTTGAAAATTTGAAGCATTGTTACCCTGAGTTCGCATATATAAAATTTCCGGATCATATGGTAGTTTTATTGAATTCTGATTGGCACAACACTTATTTTCTTATTTCGCTTCTAAACTTTGAACATATTATTAAATTTTGTTTTATTAAATATACAAGTTGTTTGGTCTACTGTTCTGTCTATTATTTTGATTTTAGTGTATTTTTTATTAGATTTTTCATATAGATTTTTTATATTCTTTAGTGATTTGCAAATCTCAAAATGCCTAAAAACATTATTTTTGATCATCTTCAGTCTTTGTATACTGATGTAACTTTTAATTCACAGACAACATGCCTCGAAGTACATGTTTTTTTTTTTATATTACAAAAATAAGTTTTCTTTTACTACCACAGCAAATATTGTTACTGAAACATTTAGTAGTCAAACAACAAAAAATCAAGTCAGACATTTAATAAACAGCAGTGTTATTAAATTCAAAAAGAACATCTCAAGGGATATGCCAAAGTTTGAAAAACTTTGTTCAGAAGTTTTCTTTAGGACAATAGTTCCCGAAGCTATTAATGAATTTTCATCAGCATCTACTCCAGCCTTTGTTGAACTTTCTTAACCATCTAATTCTTTAGTAAATCAAAATTTGATAAATCCAAATGGTTTAGGGGTTGTGCCAATCAAAGTTCAAGTTGTTCAAACACCAATAAAAGCTAAATTAAAACGTCGTCTTACTTTATTATCACAATCACGTAGTGATAAAAAAAAAATATATAGGGAAGCATTTTTTAACAAAAAGAGCAAACTTAAACAAATGCCTATTAAAGTAAGACTTTTGAAGAAAAAAATTAGGAAGAAAAATGTCATTATTTGTAATCTTAGAAAAAAATTTAAAATCTATTAAAGTTAAAGCAGGTCAACAAAATGCAAAAGGATGTTGTTATTATTAAAAAGACAGAGACAAAAATATCAGGAACTTAAAAAACAAAAATCTGAAATTCTACAACTTAAAGAAAAACTTGTTATAAATTCTTAAATAATTAAATCACTTGAACATCAAAATCTTCTTCTTGGAGAGAAGATTCATAGTTTAGAATGCAATTTAATGGTTCCGAAGAAAGAAAAAAAAACATATAATACAGAACTACGAACACTTATTTTTGATGCTGTCACTAACCAAGTATCTGCAAATTGCATTTCTTCTTTATTTCAAAGTTTTACCCAACATCTAGGTATTAACATTAAAACTGTTCCTTGCCGCACTACTGTCGAACAAATGGTTAGGAAACTAGGTGTTATCACTGACCTCCAAACAGCAGAAATTGCTATATCTGAAAAGAATTTAACACTTGGATTTGATGGCACAACTCAGGGAGGTGTACATGCCAACTGTATCCACCTTACTACTAAAACTGGTTGTCAAGTTGTAGCACTAGATGAGTTTAGTGGTGGCACATCAGAGGACTACGAGCAGCAATGTCAATCCATAGACAACTTAGCCAAAACTTATGCCTCTTTTCATTTAAAAGATTTTCAAGAATGTCGTCAAACTATAATTGGCAACATATCTAATACAATTTCTGATCGAGCTGTTACAAATCATGCTACAATAAAAAAGTTAAGTCTGGCATGGAATAAAACCTTCAATAAGTTAAATTGTCATCTTCATCCTCTGGAAACATTTTCCAGTAGCTGTAGATCTGCACTAAAAGTAATAGAACCAGAAAATGGAAAACTATTTTGTAGCGACTGCATGGCCGGAAATACTGTTGTGCAACTAAATAAACTTCGGTACATGGATGGAAAAGGTGATCCAAAAGGATTTGTTTTATTTTTATTAAAAGAAGAGCTTCCTAAAGGTTTACTTCCTCGATACAGAGGAAATCGTTTGCATATTTTTTTTCATATTTGTGGAATATTAATTCAACATTATGACATTTTTAAAACATTTCTGACATCAGGTACTATTTCATGCGTTTGATTACAAGCCAGTTTAACTACTGACTTTGCAAACAATATTGCTAAACGAGAACTTTGTGCAGCTATTTTAATAGGAAAACTTATAACTATTCCTTGGATAAAAAAATTTTGTTTCAGCCAAAAAAAAAATCTCTCATTTAGATGGTATTGTTATTATTAAAAGAGTCCATGATACTGTTGACCAATGTCTAAAAAATCCATTAAAAATCTTATCAAGATCACAAAATTTCTTTGATGAAGAGTTTGATAAAAAAGATTTTGTCTGGAAGGCTCTTATTGAATTCTGACCTAAAGATGACAATATGAAAAAAATGATTTCTGTTTGCTTGACTGCTATATCTGAAGCAATCAATAGGCAATATAAGAAATACTTTAGTATGAAGCCCACAGAACAAATGGAATTTGAGACTGAATCTGCAAGGCTGCACAATATTGATGTTGAGGAAATGATGGGAATGTTTAGTGCAGCACAGAAATTTGTACCTAATGCAACTCTTTGTTACCCATCCTCAAGACTGCGTGCCAGAAAAAACAATGTCATCAACTATTTAAACGGTCTTCCAAAACATGTTAAAGAGTCTGCGATGGAGTGGTTCATAAATTTTGCAACAAAAAAAGAGAGATTAATCGATTAAAGACGTCTGAAGTGAATAAGGAGATGACACGCAGAGCAGAGCAAAAAAGGCAAAAAATGATACAAAAGAAAGAAATAATAATAGACTATGATATTCCAAAAGTTCAACTTGCTTGTGACATTATACTTGGGGACCTCAAGATGGTATGCACATCTTTAAACGGAACACTTTTATCCATAAAATTTTAAAATAATAAAGTTTAATGTTTTTGTATTATTTTGTTTGTACATATATCACTTTTTAGTTTTAATTTTGTTAATTATATATTCAGTTTTATATTTATAACTAAATATTTGTTTAATGTACTCTAAGCTTTATTTTGATATTTGATTTTTTAGTTGGAAGACAAAAATTTAGACGAATAAACATTTTTTTGCAAAAAAAATTAAAAAATTGGGTCCAACTTTTCATAGCCTCTCTATATATAAAATATTACAACTTAAAAATCTCATAACTTTTGAAGTACTTGACCTACAGAGATAATTTTTATATTTTTAGAAAATTCAAAATTAGAGCCATATATTTATGTAAATGATCTTGTTTTGTTTTGAAATTTCAAAATTTTCTCACATCCCTAAAAGATACCATTGAGATATTACCATCATCTCAATTGCCTACTAGAGAGCAAGTTCTGCAATATTTACATGGCAAACTAATTAAAGCAAGAAAAGAAAAATTACAATTAAACTCAGTGATATAGTTTCTTGCGAATTTCTTCATGGGAGTTTTGAAATTGGTTGCTAAAACCCTGGAGGATGTAATTTTCTTAAAAGCACTTGTGTTGTTTTGTCGCTGAAGAAATTCTTATGATATAAGATTTTCTTATGACACTTTAAAGCTTTATAGATATGCAAAGAGATATGGTATTCAGAGTTCAGCACATACAGCTACTTCGGCTAATGTCATTAACTCAGCTGGTGGAAACCTAAAGGACTTTGATATTTCTCTTAAGTCAGCAAAGATCCATTTAAATGATGCATATAGTGATAATGGTTTAAA
Organism: Hydra vulgaris; assembly: GCF_038396675.1. Taxonomy (NCBI): domain Eukaryota; kingdom Metazoa; phylum Cnidaria; class Hydrozoa; order Anthoathecata; family Hydridae; genus Hydra; species Hydra vulgaris. The sequence goes on along the minus strand of NC_088921.1, from coordinate 12,723,241 downwards.
AATAAAGGAAATTTTCATTAAAATAGCCCAGAGAAAACCAGGTGAAAATAGAAATGTTGAGCGCTTAGCACTAGTGAATTCAAGTCCTAGTATTGATAAAGAACAACTTATTGGGATTCTTTCTATAACAGATAGTCGTGGAATAACACAAGCCAAAACTATTTAGGAAATAATGGAATCTTGGAATTTCTAGGATTTAATACATAGTGTATGCTTTGACACTACATCTTCAAATACAGGTGAGAATAATTTGTGCACCTATTAGTATAATAGATGATACTTTTGTAATTTGTTGTTTTTAGAGTTTTCATTATACTTTTTAATTTTTTTCTCTTCAAATAATTGAATCAAATTAAGGCTCGATGCAGGGTGCATGTGTATTGCTGGAAAAATGAATGTGCATACCGTTAATATGGTTTGCTTGCAAAACATCACATATATGAGCTCCATATTAAGGTTAGAACCATACTATTTATTGTTTATTTATAAAATGCTTTTATTCTAGTTCTGTTCAAATGGCTTTTTTATTTTCTTATTTGTCATTACCTAGCATGCAGCACTGGCAGTTTCTGATATGGTTTCAAATGGACCAGTTAATAATCTTTTCAAAAAAATTCAAAATTTCTAGGAAACTATAAAGCTGCACATAAATTTGAACAACCTTAGCAGTTTTGAATGGAGCAAGCAAAAAGGAACATTTTTAGAAGAAAAGGTAGATATTTGTTTCCTTCTTTTTTCTAAATTAAAAAAAAAAGTCATATTAACAAATTTGAATTACATTTTTTCAAAGGCTTTTGAAACCAAAATTTATCTTGAATGTTCCTTGTTCAGAGACAATTTTCCATGTGGTGACTACAAGCATTTGGCAGAACTTGATCTAGTTTGGCTAGGCAGTGATAAACTAGCAAATTTTAAGTTTCGTAAACCTATAGCTTTTCATCATGCAAGATTTTTATTAAAAGCTATCTACTACATGACAATAGAACTGCTTACATTTAATTTTCAATAATTTGATATAATTAGTGCAGAAGAAATAGCAACAGTTAATCAAGTTGTTGAGTTTACTGGGCTATTTCATGCAAGATGATTTTTGAAAGCACCATTGGTAGGCTCTTCTCCTTTCTTAGATTTATGTGCAATCAGGGACATGATCAAGTATGGATCATTTAATAAAACAATTTTAACTGAAGCAATTACATGTTTAAAAAAATCATTTATTGTTTCTTACAGAACAAAATGCTGTACTTGCTATATGCGATGAAACGCTAGACAATAACACAAGAGAAAAAATTGCCAGAAAGTTATTTTTATACCTTAAACCTTCAAGATTAATATTGGGAAAGCCACTTTTTCCAAACATTAACATAACAAAAACGTAGTAAATGATTGTGCTGAGAGAGGAGTAAAGCTTATCGAAGACTTTACACACATGTGCCAGGATGAGAAATTAAAGCAATGTTTGATGCTTTCAATTTCAAGTCACAGACAAAAATTTTTAGTCAATACTAAAGCAAGTTGTCAAAAATTATTTAACATATGTTATGTAATTATTACATTGTTTATGTGATCTAATTTCATATATTTATGTCAAGTCATCAATTTATGTCAAGTCATAAATTTATTCAAGTTAATTTATAAAAAATTGTAATTATTATTTACAAATATGCTAAAAAAGCTTTCTAAAACCACATATGTGCATAACTATGCATAACACAATAAGAAAACTATCCCTAACTGTATATTTCTTCTGCTGTCGATAGCTAGCTATTAAATCTAACATTACGTAGAAACCGGTTTTTTTTGATAAACCAGGTCAAAGTTTTAACATAAAAAACTTACAAAACAACACCTAAAGCTATCCTAATAGTCTCTATTTTGCTGAATTGTTGTTTTAATTGATCACACAAATGTCCTTATTCACTTAAACAAAAACAAAAATATAAAAAAAATTAATTAAGGAGGTTTAGCTACTCATAATATGACTTTTTGGGGCAAAAATTTAACTTTCGAGCCCGTTGAGCGGGGTCTAAACTTTGAGCAAATAAGTTAAATTTTATTTTTTATTGATCCTAGAGTAAGCTCACAGCACATGGAAAACAGTGCCTTTTGATTTTCAAAAATAAGGGGCGTTTGACCCACCCTATTACACACACACACACACACACACACACACACACACACACACACACACACACACACACACACACACACACACACTCGCACACACAAACACAATGATATTTGTATATATATATATATATATATATATATATATATATATATATACATATACATATATATATATATATATATATATATATATATATATATATATATATATATATATACATATATATATATATATATATATATATATATATATATATATATATATATATATATATATATATATATATATATATATATATATATATATATATATATATATATATATATATATATATATATATATATATATATATTTTTTTAAATTTAGTTTCAGTTTACATTATTTACATGTCGTGATTTACATGTAATATATAAATATATAAACTTGGAATCTGGAAAAAGATCATATCGATCTTGTCGCCAGAACCATATAAAAATTACAATATAAATATAATATAAGATAATACAAGTAGATTATGACAAAATAACAATCCAAAACATTTCAAATAATAAATTGTTAAAATAATTTTTCAAAAATATTTCAATATATGATCCGTTGAAAAAATAATATTCTTTAATTTGTTTTTAAAAACAGAAAAAGAGATAGATGAATCAAAATTCGGCTGGACAATTTTATTCCAGAGATAAGGTGCTCGATAATCTATACAAAATTGATTAAACTTTGTTTGACAAAAGGGTTCTTTTAAATAGTTTTTATTTCGCAAACTATATTTATTCTTTTCTTTAAAGGTAAATAGATCTTTAAAAACATGTAATAAAAGGTTGTTCATACAACAAAACGTAAAACATAAAGTATTATACAAATTAAGTTCAAAAACGTTTAATACATTCATATCTTTGATTAAAGGTTTTGTATTTGAAAAACGATTTAAAAAATGTATTATTCGCATTGCATGTTTCTGATGGCGGTAAAGACATTGCAATTTACTTTTGTCTGTACTTCCCCAGGCAATATTTGCATAGTTTATATAGCTATGAATAAATGAGTAGTATAGTTGTTTTAAATTATTTTAATTTAATAATATCTGGCCTTATAGAGGATTCCAATACTTTTTGCAACTTTTGTTGATATATAATCAATATGAGTTTTCCATGTCATATTTTCGTCAAGATAAATACCTAAAAATTTTAAAACGGAATCCTTTTTTATTTCTACTTCATCAATATAAAGTTTTGGTAAATCATTAGGCAAAAAACGCTTTTTTGTTGAGGTGTGGAAAAGGATCCACTTTGTTTTGTCAATATTTAAGGTTAGTTTGTTGCATTTAAAAAGTCGAAATTTTTATAAGTTCTTCGTTCATATTTAAAAAAAGTTTGTTAATGTCTTTGTTTGATAAAAATAAATAATCGTCTGCAAACATGATGCTCAAAAGGTTCGAGGCCTTATTTAGATCGTTGATGTATACTAAAAAGAGAAGTGGACCAAGTATAGAACCCTGTGGAACACCACATTTTATTTCAATTAATGTTTTATTTTGAAAATCAATAGGAAGCAAATCTTCTCCGTGGTAGACGAATTGCTTTCTATTTGACAAGTAGCTTTTATACCATTTGATCAATTTACCAGTTATTCCGTAGAACTCAAGTTTTTTAAGTAGGATATCATGATTGACTGTATCAAAAGCCTTTGATAAATCGACAAAAACACCAAGTGTATATTGTGATTTAGCAAAAGAATTTGAGACTTCACGAGTAAACTGAATAATGGCTTGTTCAGTTGAACTATTTTTTTTAAAGCCGAATTGATTTTTATATAGTAAATTATTTGAAATCAGGTAGTTGTATCTCTTTTCAAAGATGATTTTTTCTAAAATTTTTGAAAATGTAGGAAGGATAGAAATAGGGCAATAATTATTGACGTTTGATTTTTCTCCGTCTTTATAAATCGGGATAACTTTAGCAATTTTTAATAGGTCAGGGAAAACCCCTTGTTGTATAGATGTTTTAAAAACTTTAAATAAAATGTTTTTCAAACTTTCAAAGCAATCTATAATTATGTTCCCGTTTATTCCATCGGCACCGATTGCTTTGTGTCTTTTTAGAGATTTGAAGGCTCTTTCAAACTCTTCAATTGATAAATCTAGGAATAAGTCATGGGGAGAAAGTAAATTATTAGAAGTTGTCAAAAAATCATTAAAGGAAATATTCGTAGAAGGAATCCTATCAGCCAGCCTACTTCCGACATCAGTAAAGTATTTATTAAATTCTTCCGCTATTTCATTTGGTTCATATACACATAAATTGTTTATTTTAATCATTTTCGGAAGATAATTTGAACAGGTTTTCTGATTCCCCGTTATTTCTTTAAATATTTTCCATATTTGTTTTGAGTCATTTTTATATTTAGTAATAAGATTAGAGTAATAATTTTTTTTTCAGGTTTTTACGAATTTTTTCAAATAGAGTTTTGTAGTTTTTATATATGCGTAAATTAGCATGAGATTTCGTTTTTAAATATTTTATATACAAATTTTGTTTAATTTTTGAAGATTTTTTAAGACCCTTGGTAATCCAAGGAATTTTTAAGGTTTTTGGTTTTAAGGTTATTTCGAAAACGGGAAAATTTGCATCGTACACCGAGAAGAATGTATTAATAAACTTATTATAGATTACATTTATGTCTTCATTAAAATTAATATGCTTCCAATTTAACATTGATAATTGATACTTAAACGTTTCTAAATTTTTTTTGTTAAAAATACGTTTTCTTATAGTTTGACTTTTGATAGTGTTAGGAGTTAAAATTGTGTTGATTGTTAGAAAAATGGGAAAGTGGTCTGATATATCTGATTGTATAATGCCTTTTTGTATGTTAATGTTATATACATCTGTTGTTAAAATATTGTCTATTAGAGTGGTTGAGTTTTCTGTAATTCGAGTAGGCCGGTTGATAAGCGGTATTGCTCCTGATACAAATATTTCATCATAAAATTTTTTTATTTTTTTGTTTTCGCTATATCGTAAGCAATCCATATTTAAATCGCCAATTACAAAGTTTTTTTTCTTTTCTTTGTTACCTTTATGAAAAATATTGTGTTTTAAGTATAAGCTTAAATTTTCTGACGCACCACCAGGTGGTCTATAACAACAACTTAGAAGAATGCTTTTGCTTTTAAACTTATCGCTTTTATTGTTTAAAATTTCAATTGTAACGATTTCTTTATCGCCATCAGAAACGCACAAATCATTCCTAACGTTATGCGCAATGTTTTGTTTTACATAAATCAGAATTCCTCCGCCGCGTTTATTCAATTGTCTTTCTAATAAAATTGTTTCAAAACTATGTATATATATATATATATATATACATAAAAAAGGCATACTTTTAACTCGACTTTCTGTTGGTACCGGATGCAAAAAAAGTTATTTTAAAAAGGCTGATAATCTATTATACCTTATTTTAAATCACAACAGTTATTTGACTTTAAAACAATGTACCACGCCCATTTATTGACTAAAGGCGGAACTCCACAAGATGAAAAAATTCGCGCAAAGCAAATTTTTTTGTAGATAAACATGCGCAAATAAAGCATTTCTGTTAATTTGACAGAAATGTTTCATATGCGCATGGTTATCGACGAAAAAACTCGCTTCACGCGAATGTTTTTGTATTGTGGAAATCCGCCTTAAGTTATAGCTTTCTCGTATTACCCTATTGCTGCAATTTATGTCCTAATATTGCGGATTGTTATGCGGAACTTATTAAAAGAGAAACGTCCAGAACTTGTTATGAGATAGCTAGTTGTCGATTCTGGATATTGTAAAATTTGTTAATAGTACAAATATATTTCTTTACCTGTTTAAGCATAAAATAAAACTATTACTTTTAAATAATGATAAAATTGATGATTGTTTCTAATTTATTAATGAAGTGATCGTTCCTGGCTAGGGTGGAGTGAAAATAACATTATTCAGAAATACAACTTGTATCCCTCGTTTTTATATTAGCTTTAAGAAAATGAGCAAAATTTGACAAGAATTACCTCCTGCAGTAATTTTTGACTAATCCGACTTGTTATTGCTTTCGTAAATTTTACATTAAAATTTATTACTTTAGTAGAAGTTACAAAGTGAAAACATATTAGATATGTTTGAATTATCCATTAGTATTATAACCAAAATAATCACTTTTGTATAAAAAAATTTCTTTAAATTTTTTAATACACGTTTAAGAGAAAGATGTTTCAATTGAAGAAATTTAATATTAGGCATACACATATTTTCAAATGTTATTAAGATTATTTTGTTAGTAAAAAATAATACTTTTTATAATTGAATAATAAATTCGTTATAATGTATAATGTATTTATTAAGAATATTAGTTAGTCGAATATGGTTTGTGTTGACTTGTTTCTACTTTGCTATGTTTACTTATACTATGATAATTCTATATAATACTAAAACTTTTCTAAATTTATTTCAGTAAATAGAAAGTTAAGATTTAAAACAGGTCAAACCTTAATGATGCAGTGCAACTAGATTCTATCGTTACTCCCATTACCCAGTACTTTAAAACGGTCTGCTATAGTTGAAAACACTCCTCTATCACCATTATTATCTTCAAAACAAATGCGATTGTCTCTTCCTTCTCTTTCATTAGTCTACGATAGCCATGGAATATGACAGATCTACTGCAGCTTTGGCATTAGCTGTACTTGAAGATATTGGCATTATTTCAAATTATGAAAAAAAATGGAGCGAAAAATTATGAAAAAGAACGGAGCAAGACAAGGCGTGAGCGCATGAAAGCCAGAGATAACTTGAAAGTTAGTGAAGTCAAAGTAAAGGTGTTGCATTTTAATGGCAAAAAAGACCAGACTCTCTACAATGGATAATTTGTTTTTTACATGCAAATGAGCTTGACTACGTCATTGGTTTTCAGAATTGGATGGATCAACAACTGATCCTAGATACTATTCAAGTTTTATTGGAAAGTCCCTTGAAACTTGTGAGATCTTAGAGGTTGTTGATTTTCAACCTATAAACCATGATGTAGAAATGCCAGAAGTAGACAGAAAAGTGCTCATTACAGATCAGCTTTACCTTTTTGACATATGTCAACTGTACTAAGTAGCACTTGTTTTGTCAATCTGGTATAGCACTGGAGAACTGGCTCATTCTAGATGGCTTACTACAGCCAAGAGGATCCTCAAAGTATGTATTTCTATCACAAATCCTCAAATTTGGTAACTATAGCAACATACATTATGCGCGTTTTTGACCCTATGTGGTTCATCATCAAGAAGCAGTCTTCTATTTTTCATAGCAGCAGGTATCTATGAAGCACAATGGTCAAATCACGGTATCTGTCAGATGCATTATCTAAGTAGTAGACAAAGTTATTTAAACAAATGAATTCTTCGGTCATCAAGAATATATTCTGCTGGCAATGATATCAGATGAGTCACCACAAATCCGAGAATTAAGTGAAGAAAAAGTTTTAAGTATTTTTAAAACCAACTAAATGTAAGTGACGTAGTTATTGAAAGGGCGCGTAGGACAGGAAAAACTGGACAAAGTAAACCTCAATTGATCGTAATAAAACTGCTGAACTATAAAGAAAAATAAGCTTATTAAAGAACTCAAAAAGGTTAAAAGGAACAAGAATATTTAAAAATAAAGACTAGTCTTTGTATACCCTAACCATACGGGAAAATCTTTTTGAAGAAATGAGAGCTCATAGAAATAACGGTAAATATTCTGTTGTTGTTTATGATAAATTAGTAGTTAAAGATTAAAAAGAAATTACATAAGAGTGCTTAAAGTTTATTTTCCTTTGGTATATTGTGTTTTAAATAACATTTCTACTTGTTATTGTTAAAATGGCGGAGGCCAACAATAATAATGTTTTTGACGTAACAGGAAAAAAATCACACTAAACATAATTAATGAAGATGATAAAAACATTAACTTGATTGACAAAATTTTAGTAGAAACGGCATATTACGACGTTAAACATTAAAAACATTAATATAAACTTTGAAAATTTAAAATTGATGTTAACTAATATAAATAACAAGTTTAGTATAATTTCTCTGACAGAAACTTGCTGTCATCGAGACACGATTAATTCTAACTTTCATTTATCAGGATATAAACCTATCCATCAACCGAGACTAAACGGTACTGGCGGGATGCGTATCTATTTTTGTCCAAAACTCGTTGACTTTAAGCATGTAGATAACCTTAAAGTAAATGACTCTGATTGAGAGTCATTTAATTTTGAAAAAATTAATTAAAAAATAAAATTACATTTATAACAGCATTATATAGACCGCCAAATGGTAATAACAATCAGTTTGAAAACCACTTAAACAACTTGTTAGCAAAGCTCGTAAAAAAACACGTTTCTTTATTAGGTGATTTTAATTTGAATTTTTCGAATAATAAAACTGATAATCACGTCGCGCCTTTTATAAATACACTTTTGCAATACTGCATTTTCCCCATGATTACCAATTAACAATTTAAAAAAAAAGAAGTTTTTAAAATTTCCATGAGAGAAAATTTTTCAACACCAACAAAGGAAATGCGTTTATTTTACGCAAAATTTGTTTGCCTAATAATGTCTTTTTTCCCTAATTATTGTAAATAATAAATATTGTTAATAAATTTATTAAAATAAATCGCTTTTCGATTTATTTTAATAAGAAGTTTATAAAAATAAGTGTTCGTAAAAAAGTAATTTAAGGTATTTAAAACTATTTATCAAATTCAAAAAATGAATAGTAAGTAGATAAGGTTAAACACATTTAATAATAATTTTAAAAAAATGTTTCCTTTTTTTAACGCAGATCAATCATAACGCAGAAATTTTATAATCCCAGACTTGTGCGCGTACAAAATGTGAAGCAATAATTGTAAACGTGTTCAAGAAATATTGTGAAACTATCTCAGGAAATGCTTTATTAAAAACATTATATGTGTCAATTCTTTCTGATGCATCAAACCACAAGGATGTTAAAATGCATCCAATTTGACTCGTTATTTTGATGTCACAGAGGGAGTGCAAAATCAACTAAATAACATGTATTTGATTGTGTAAATGGAGAAAAATCAGATATTTTATCAGAAGTTATCTTTAAATGCATCAGTGCTAACAATATTTTTTTCTAACTTTTGGCTATTTTTGCACACAACGCCAAAACCAATTTCAGAGGTTTAAAACGAAACGGTAATAACAATATTCACAAAATGTTATTTGTTAAGCTAAACCGTTAAATCATAGATATCGGTTGCAATGCTCTTATTTTATCAAAAGCAATAAACACTGCATCTGGTTGTTAAAATCTATAAAAAAAAGAAAAATTTCTACCTTTCATGGTAAGACATCATTTGAAAAACCAATTTCTGAAAGAAGTAGACATTTTTTGCAGTGTCTGTCAAGAATATATAGATAAGTGGACGCGTCACTTTAATCAGGTTGAAGTTTTTATATGGTCTTTACTTAACTGTAAAGTTAAGTGAATTGAAATTACTGAAACTATAATATTTTTGAAAAAATTAATAGAAATCACATTCGATAACAATTGCTCGACAAAATAAGAGGTTTAAAACAAAACTGTAATAAAAATATTCACAAAATGTTATTTGCTAAACCGTGAAATCATTATTATTAATCATAAATATTCACAAAATGTTATTTGCTAAATGTTATTTAGCTAAACCGGGAAATCATTGGTGTCGGTTGCAATGCTATTATTTTATCAAAGCAATAAACACTGTATCTGGTTGTTTTCTAGCATTTTTTTTTTCTAGCATTCATGATAAGACAGAACTTGCAAGTTACCGAAGAAAGTCGTCATTTGAAAAACCAATTTCTGAAAGAAGTAGACATTTTTTGCAGTGTCTGTCGAGAATATATAGATAAGTGGACGCGTCACTTTAATCAGGTTGAAGTTTTTAAATGGTCTTTACTTAACTGTAAAGTTAAATGAATTGAAACTACTGAAACTATAATTTTTTTTAAAAAAATCAATAGGAATCACATTCGATAACAACTGTTCGACAAAATTCTGGAAACTAATTTATATGGCACAAAGGAAAAGTTTTTTCTTGGAACTCACAATCTGTTGAATGAGACAAGAGATGGTTAAAATTTTTTCTCATTTCGAAAATAATCACGTTCCTTATAACAATTTGTTTATATTAGGGAATGCCGCTTTATGTTTGCTAGGTACAAACGCTTCCGTAGTGCGACTGTTTTCGATTGCCAATGATGTTTGGACGAAAGGAAAATCCTAACTTACAATGAAAACTTTGGCAGCTATGTTTTTTGTTAAATTTAATTTAAGAAAATATAGCTGCTCAGAATATGCAGAAAAAATTGAAAATGATGAAACTTTGCTGAAAACAATTCATTCTTATGAAAAAATATTGGTGATTTAAAAATGCAAATAATTTATTTTCTTCACATGTTATTTTAAAATAAATAATCGAGTTTTTAGTAAAACCCATTTAAACCAGGCCTAGAGGCAGAGCGGGAGCAAGGAGGACCGTGTTCACTTGCCCTTTGTCTTGTTTGGCCACTAATAAATTGAAATTAAACATATATTCAAAAATTTTTAGTATAACACAAAAAAGAGCAAGGCGAAACCGCCTTGAAAATATAAAAAATATAATTAGTCATTTATGCAAAATCTTATCTAAAAATAGGTGAATATGAAAACTAAATAAATAAAAATATGTATATGTATATATATATATATATATATAACTTTTGTTATAATCAGCAACATACATATGTACACTACTTCTAATGAATAAAGATTAGAGCTCAAAAAAAAAATAGTTTGTTGCTTTGTAAGCATGGTGATTTAAAATAATAATTTTTACATTTCAAGGTATTTTGCATAAAAAGCATTACTTTTTACTTTAGTTAAATACAAATTTTAGTTTAGTAAAATTCTTCTAATACTTTAGTAAACCCAAGAACTTCTCTATATTTACTACTTTAATTTGACTTATTTTGAAATTTTTTATTAAAAAATTTAATTTAGTTAACTAATGTGATATTATCAGAAGATGTATATTAGAATAAACGTCGGAAATGTTCTCAAATATTGGATGCAGAAATTAGGTAAGTTATATTATCTATTAGTGTATCATAAGAAGAGATATTTTTCTGTTTCTGCCGTATATGGAAATATTTGTTGAAATTCAAATTTAGTCAAAAAAAATTTAACATGCATTATAATTTTTTTTTTTTAACTTGTTAATGGCATTAATGGTGATGAGAAAAATACTCGATAAGAAAATAAGGTTGCTTTTATTTTACTTTATAAGATACTTTTTTTTATATCAAAACTGCATTTTTTTTAAAGTTTTTCTTTTGGAAGTCTTTGCTGTTTTAAAGTGTTTTTAAGTTACTTTTTGACTTCAGTTTCATTTTCAGTATAAGTATAAAAAAGTGTTAAATTCAAATTACAGCTTCATTCATGTTTCTACAAATATAGTTTTAAAAAGTAGAGCAGTCACAATATATTGGAGCATCGTGTACTATATATCATGACTTAGAATTTGCGAGTGCTGCTAAAAGAAACTGCATGAATGCTGATCAGTATAACCGAATGGTCAGAGGATCAACTACAATTATGAATGCGCATGCACTAACATCCAGTAATCAGTATCCAATAAGCCAAGACAGAGAGATGTCCAATTCTTTGGTTATTAAATACCCTTGTCTAAATGACAAGACATTGAAACATGTAATCTTTGTTTTAAATTAACATTTTGATTTTAAAGTAAAACTGTAATTTTATCTTGTAAAATCTAAATCATGCTATTCTAAACCTTAAGCCTATTATGATTTCACCTAACCTTACTCTATTTTTGGCAAGTCAAACAAACACAATTGATCTTTGTCTTTGTTGTCTTTATGGATTACATTGTTAAATAAGTTAAAGAAAAGATTTTCAAATGAAAAACCATTAAAAAACAAGAGGCTGAAAAGTTTAACACAAACATCATTTGAAAGTGGAGGAGAAGCTGATGTTGAATCTTCACCTAGTAGGTTTTATATTTTGATTTTGTTTTTTAATTTAGTATCCATATTTCTACACAAATGTTGCATTTAAAAACTAATGCTGTAGGTGATTAAATGGTTTTCCATAGAGGGGCAGATTCAGCATTTCTTGGTGATTGAAAATGCCAACTACAAGTAAAAAAGGTAAAACACTCTTTATTCAGAAGTTTTTGCATCTGTTCTGAAATGCGATTTTTTTTCGGTATTCTTCCCTACGGAAAAAGGAGTCAAGCAAGGTGACCATCTCTTTCTCTATACGTTTTGTCGCCGATGCTCTTGCTTTGGTGGTTAAAGCGGATAGCAAAATATAGGATTTCCCACTACCAGGAATACCAAAACCCCTTAATTTACAACAGTACGCAGACGATTTAAACTTTTTTGCTAAGGACGTAAAATCTGTCCGCTATTTTTTCAAAAATGGTAAAACAGTTTGAAAAAGCAATTTGTTTAGTGATCAATGTCTCAAAAATCAAGGGTCTCGCACATAGAGGTTTTGATCCTAAATAGTACCCAGAATTGAAAAACATATAGCGGAACAATAACACCGGTTTCAAAATGTTTGGTGTTTTTTTTTACACCAGACTTAGTTACACTTCCGATTTCAACTGGTTAGTAACTCTAAAGAAAATAGAGAAAAAACACAAATTTCAAGGAATACGTACTTTGTCACTTAAGGGAAAGACTATGTTGATAAATACGCTGGCAATGTCAAAATTGTGGCAAACGTGTTGCCCATTCCCGATTGGGTAATAGAACGATTACATAAAGCCATTTTCAAAAATCTGTGGCAAAAGACCAATTTCAATCCGGTCAAGAGAGAGAGACATTTTTCATACCCGTCAAAAGCGAGGGTATTTTGTCTCCAAAGGAGCAAAGTCTTGCATTTCGCCTCAAAACGCTCTTTCAACTGAAAGAATTCCAAGGCGATACCCTTGTCTAAATGACAAGACATTGAAACATGTAATCTTTGACATTGAAACATTTTGACGCAAAAAGGATAAAAATTACGATTATTACTACTTTTCAAAGTACTGGTAGGCAAGTTCACAAAATTTACAAATCAAAACCAAAGCTGGAACTTTTTAAGACAAAGCAATTTTCCAAAGCATTGGGAAAACAAAACTACAATTGAAATATTAAACCAAACCGGGTTCCTGTTTAACATCCCCCTAAAAACAAAAAAAAATTTTCTTAGAAGTAGCAAAAAACAAAAAGACAGTCGTGCCAAAAAAACTTTTCTGGAACGGTTCAACAAAAATAACAATGACCCAAACAACGTTGACCCAAATTTGGAAAAAAATACTTTACCCCCCACGCAACCGGACCGACAAAAAATATCCTCTTTCGTTTTTTACATAACAGTCTACCTTCTGCGGCCTTACTTGCCAAAAGCACCAGGCAACAGATTGTTAAAAACAACAAATGCAATACTAGTGGTAAAATTGAGGACAACATTCATATCTTTGCCTACTTCCCTCCTTCTGTTAAAATATGATAGTATTTTAAACATGTATATACCTCATTGACACCCTAAAAAAAATTTTCTTTAATAAGTCTGATTATTTTAATTGAAACAATTAAAACATGATTTACATAAATCGTTGAACTTGATTGCTGTCATGTTTGCAGATGACACCAAACTCTTTTTATCAAATAACAAAATTATATCATTATTTCAAAATATGAATATTGAATTAACGAAAAATTCTGAATGGTTTTAAATCAACAAGCTTTCACTTACTGTTGAAAAAACTAATTAAGCACTTTTTCATGCATCTTTTAAAAGAAACTTTCGCCTTGGAATTTATCATTACTTTTTATTGACAAAATTCTAATAAAAAAAAAAATTGATCAAACTTTATTGGTATCTATATAATGAAAACCTTAATTGAAAATGTCACATAGAATTCTTGTGACAAAGTTGCTAAAAGTATAAGAATATTGTATAAAATTAGAAGTGTTTTAAATAAATGTAATTTAACTCAATTATATTACTCCTTTATCCATTGTCACTTAAACTAAAATTTGAACTTTTTTGCTTTGACACGGAAGTGAACGGACGTGTTTCTGCAGCGTGGTATTTTTAAATATATAAAAAAAACTTGTTTCTTTTAATTGTTTGCAATTATTTAATTAAACAAATATACATAAATATATATTTTTAAATAAAGACATATTGGTTAATTATGGCTGTTACAATTAATCAAGTAAAAAAAACGATACAAAAAATGTTTAAAGAATTTAAGAACGAAATAGACGAAATGATGATGCAACATGAAAAAAACGTGTTAAACATATTAAGCGCAAACACAAAAATATACGATTAGATGAAGTAGATCTAAAGGTTAATCATCATGCAAAACAAATAAAGATTGTAGAAAATAACGAAGAAGAAATCAGAAAAAGCTTAAATTTTCACAAACGCCTTTTGAAGAACAAATTAAGACAGCTATTTCCTCTCAGGAAAAGAAAAAAACTTCTCACATCGAAAAGCAAAATCATAATTCCGACTATCTTAAAATAATAAGTAAACTAACAGAGAGGATAGATCTCGCAGAAACAATTTAAAGGTGGACGGGTTAAAAGAAAACGAAGGTGAAACGTGGATTGACTGCGAGTTCAGTAAAGTTTTTTAAAAGCATTTGGGGTTAACAAACATTAGGATTAAAAAAGCTCATGGAACTTGTCACAGAGATTTAAGCAAACCAAAAACAATTGTATTAAAACTGTTAGATTATAAAGTAAAAGGTAAAAATATTTAAATTAATGAAGATTTTTGTGTCAAAACTGTCACATTAAGGAAGGCTGTAAGGGATCAAATGAAAGTTGAACGAGCGCCTGGAAAATATGCATTCATCTCTTACGCCATTTTGATCATTCGGGATGGGGCTGCGAGCAAAAATAAAATATTATTTTCGTAACATGTTTATATATACTACAATTTTATTTTAATTTCTATATTATACTTTGTTTAATTAATTATTTTAATTTTCACTTATTAAAACGGAGGTCAAATTTTTGTTTAATTTTAATGATGAGAATGCTAGTGATGATAACATTTTAATGCAAAAAATTTAGAAAGCCAGTATTGTTCAATTTCTGAATCTACTCAATATCTCTGTCAGAACAAAAATAACTTTTCTATTTTAAATGTAAACATTCGAAGTATTAATAAAAATTTTGAAAATCTTAAAATCTTATTGGATCAACTAAACCACGAATTTCAAATAATTTGTATCACGGAAACTTGTCTTAAAACTAACGGAGAAAGTTCAAATTTTGAATTAAGTAATTACGTATCACCAATCGCGTTCTAACTACGCTGGTGTTGGTGTTAGTATTTTTGTCCACAAATCAATTAACTTTATTTTACGTAAAGGATCTTAATGTTAATGAAACAGATTATGAGTCGTTGTGCATAGAAATTATAAACAAAACCACCAAAAATATTTTATTTTATTCTATTTATAGACAACTATCTGGTAGTTTAAGAAAATTTAAAACTTATTTAAGCAGTTTTTTAACCAAAACTAGTTTAACACGGAAACCTGTTTACTTAGCTAGTGATTTTAACTAAAATTTGCTTAATTATGATTCAAATAAAAATGTTCAATACTTTTTAGATACTCTAACCCAATATAACCTAATACCAACAATAAATAAGTCAACGAGAATAACTAAGACTACATTGTCACTACGTGATAATATAGTTATTAACAATTTTCAAAATTGTCGTTTAGGAACGGCATAATCAAAACTGATTTAACAGATCACTTTCCAAAATTCTTAATTACTGATAACATTACCCAAAATAATCCCCCCTCAAACTTTTCAATTTTAACGCGACAGATCAATGAATACTCCTTATTATATTTTTGAACTCTTTTATCAGAAAATATCGATTTGAATCTTATTTTACAATCCCATCTTATTTTACAAGTCAATAATGCATATGAACTATTTTTAGCGCAATTCTGTAAACAGTATGACATACCATTTCCTGTCAAAAAAGTAATTATAAAATCCAAGTCTCTTTTAAACCCCATGATGACCAAGGGACTAATAAAATCGTCTAAAAAAAAAAAAAAACTTTATGTTAAATTTTTAAGGCATACAACATATAAAAATAAAATAAACTACAAAAATTATAAGAACTTATTTAAAAAAACAAAAAAACACTCTAAAAAAATTTATTATACAAAGTTGCTGGAAAAAACCAACGGCACACTAAAAAAACGTAGAATATAATTAAACAAATAATTGGTAAAAATAAATGTGTAAAAAATAATCTCCCCCAAAAGCTTGTAATTGACGGGGAAATTATTTATGATAAAAAAAAAAAATAGCTGAGAAACTAAACTCATTTTTTCTTGAAGTAGGGCTAAACTTGACGAGTAAAATTCCGTCAAGTACCATAGAGTTTGAATCTTATATTAAACCGTTTAATACTATTATGGAAGAATTTAATTTAAATCAAAGCGAGATAAGGAATGCTTTTAATAGTCTTAAATGTAATAAAAGTGCGGGCATTGACAAAATTAGTGTAAATGTTGTGAAGTCACTTTTCAATATCATTGAACCGTCATTATTTCATATTTTTGACCTTTCATTAAAACTAGGTATTGTGCCAAAAAAACTTAAAGTTGCTGTAATCACTCCAATTTTATAATCTGGTGATTAAACTAATACTTCCAACTACAGACCTATTTCCGTCTTACCTTCTCATAATTATTGGAACGAATTATGTGCAATAGACTATAACTATTTGATGTTAAACAGTTTGCTGTACAGTAAACAATTTGGTTTTAAAAAAGATATTTAAGCTAACCATGCGGTAATTGAATTTATTAATTATGTATCAGATGCATTCAATAATGACTATTTTACCTTTTTTTGAGTTTTTATTGATCTGTCAAAAGCCTTTGACACTGTTAACCATAAGATACTTATAAAAAAACTGGAACTCTATGGAGTAAGAAATAAAAACTTACTTTGGTTTGAAAATTACCTGGCGGACAGGTCACAATGTACTATTTATAAAAAAATTGAAAAAGAAAAACACATAAAATGTGGTGTTCCCCAAGATTCAATCTTAAGACCATTATTATTTTCATTATATATAATGATTTATACTTAGCATCAAATATTATAAATGTTATACTGTTTGCAGACGACTCCATTCAATTTTATTCAAACAAAAACATAAAAGTTCTCTTTAATATATTTAATTAAGAACTATTAGAAATAAACGAGTGGTTTACAAGTAACAGACTTTCGTTAAATGTAGAAAAAAACTAAATTTATTTTAATCTTCAAACCTAGTAAAGGTTCCTTTAAAATTACCTAATCTTTTAATCAATAAAACATGTATTAAAAGTAGTTTTTTAAAAGTAACACTAGTTGAAAATTTGTCATGGAAATCACATCTAAAATGCATAGAAAGTAAAATCTCCGTAAATATTTCCATATTATATAAAACTAAACCATATCTTAACGCTGCTTCCTTGAAAAAAATGTACTTTACATTTATTCATAGTTTTATCTCTTACTGTAATATTGTATGGGATAGTACTAATTATAGTAAATTAAAAAAACTTTATAGTAAGCAAAAACACGCAGGATTGTATTTGGTGCACACAGAACTTTTGATTGCGAACCTCTTTTAGGGAAGCTTGGTGCCCTAAGTATCTTATAAATTTAATATACACCAAGTTCTTCGATTCATGTTTAAAATAAAACATGGGCTTTCTTCTATTGTATTTCAGTCTTACTTTAGTGAAATCTCGCACAAGTATTCTACTAAATTTTCAATTAACAACTTTATTATATCAAAAACTAATTTAAAACTAAGTTCTTACCAAATCCAATACCGTGGACCGTTTCTGTGGAAAAATTTTTCAAAATTTATTACAAAAAAAATAAATATTCAAAACATCTCGTTGAAACAATCCAGGAAAGAATCTAAGAGTCTCTTATTACTTATTATTATTATAACAACCGATATCTTTAATGAAACTCTTAAAAAAGGTATAATAAAAAGTGACGTTTCTGACCACTTTCCTATTTTTTTCTCTATTAATATTGACAACAAATTAATACAACAACATAAAAAAGTCATTATCAAACGTTTTTTCACCGATGCAAGTCTTGCATCGTTTAAGGATCAATTATCTTTAATAAATTGGAACCATATAAACAGTTCGTTTGAAGCTAATGAAGTATACGATACATTCTTTCAATCTTTCTATGAAATATATGATGCAAATTTTCCAAAACGTGAATTTATTATAACCAATAAAAGTTTAAAGTCACCATGGGTCAATAAAGATCTTAGGAAATCCTCAAAAACAAAGCAAAAACTAAAATGTTTGAAAGTCAAAGAAAAAAATTTAAAAAAAGATATTTCTATGATTTACTAAAAAAATATAAACATAATTCAAAATGCACATGGCAAATTATAAGTCAAATAACTGGAAATAGTAAATTAAAATTATGCTCTGTGCCTTACACTATAAAAGTTGATGGCGTATTTTTATATGAACTCAAACAAATAGCAAGAGAATTAAATAAATATTTCGTGTCTATTAGCCCTAATTTAGCCAAAAATATTCCAAATATGATTAATCCAATAAATGGTTACGTGTTTCCATTAATCTCTAATTTAGATAAATTTGAGATATCTTCTTCAGAATTTGAAAGTGTTTTTAAAATGCTTAAAACTAATAAAGCAGTTGGTCCTGATGATATAAATTGTATTATAGTCATAGATTCACGCGATACCATAAAACGTATTCTTTTTAAAGTTTTTAAATGTTCTATAAATCAAGGAATTTTCACCGATCAATTGAAAATAGCCAAAATAAAGCCTATATTTAAAGGAGGTGAACCATCAAATGTCAGTAATTATCGACCAATATCTATCCTCTCTGTTTTTTCAAAAATTTTAGAAAGAATTCTGTTCAACCAAATATCTAATCATCTTGCTGTTAATAATATACTTTACAAAAATCAATACGGTTTTAAAAGAAGTAACTCTACTGAACATGCAATAATTCATCTTACTCTTTTATTATGGATTTTATTATGCTTTTTTATGGAACCAAATAATTTTAAAAAATTTTGATTTCTCTCATGAATGGAATTATTATATGTTCAAAAGAAAACTAAAAAAAGTAATTTTCTCAATTGAAAATATTTTTATATACTTTTAATTGTACCCAGTTTTATCATCACTCATTTATATTTTACTTTTATACAATATTGATTTAAAGTTTATGTGAGAAACTATATTTAAACACCATTATTTGAATTTCGTTAAAAGTTGCACTGAAATTATTTGTAAAGTAGTCAATTATTATTTACTTGTTTACTTTAATTTTTATTTTAATTCGTAATAATTGTAAATAAATAGTATTACGAACGGTATATACTTTTAATATTGAATTTAAATAAAATTATATTTTATTAAAAAAATATATATAAAAAGATAAAAACAAAAAACAAAAAAAAATAAATAAACAAAAAAAAAAAAATTTAAGTATGTGAATGGATGTATCTGGAAATATTGTATGTATAATACCTTTGGAAGTTAACCATCCTTTGACAGTGGTTTAGCATTTTTGTCGGTGGAAGCGTAAACGTAAACGCACCAACATTTGATAAATTCTTCTACACAATCTTTTGGACAACCTTAAAGTGCATTTGGATGTACCTAGTGCAACCATATTCATTTTATTTTCGTTTATTTATCAATTAATTAACAATTAAGATTAGTGTAACTGTAAGACACATTTGAGTAACAAGAATCAGTGATCGTAAAGATGCGAGTAAGATGCGAGACTTATTTGTTTATCAAGAATATTATTATATTATTGTTTTCGCTTGAGTCATGCGGTTTTGAAGAATTGATATTTTAATTCAAGCCATAAAGACCATAACTAAAGAAAAGTTTAAAATTTGTATTTATTTATTTTATTTATGTTTATTAAGTTCAAAGTTCTTCAACAGCTGTTCTCGGTGACAAGACCTGTATGGTCTTCTTTGAGTATCCGGGTTTTTTATCTTTATTTTTATTTTTATTTTTTTTTTAACGATTTCTTTGCATGTAATTTTCTTATTGTTATGTTTGTAAATATAGTGTTAAATATTGTAATAAAGAAAAAAAAAAAAATATGTATATATATATATATATATATATATATATATATATATATATATATATATATATATATATATATATATATATATATATATATATATATATATATATATATATATATATATATATATATATATATATATATATATATATATATATATATATATATAAAGAAAGAATGAACCATATCAGGTTTCTCGTTATCACACATGCTTTTGTGTTCTAATAAAAGTTTCACAAGTACTTGTATTCAAGACCAGGAAAACTTTCCGCAAATCACCTCTCCCTGAACCTTTTTTTTTATGTTGTTCCTGAAATCATTGCTCTTTATTAGTAAATATTCGCTTTTTTTTAAACTATGTTGTCCCTGAAATCATTACTCTTTGTTGTGAAAACGCCCTTGTAGCATCATCTTTAGTGAAATGCGGATTTGCGGACCAGACGCATCAATGCTTTATTAAAAATAAAAAATAAAAACTTTATCTAAAAAAGAAAAGATAACAAGCCTAACGATTTATACGGACTAACTTTTTTTTTTTCTTTTTTATAATTTTTTATTTTTAGAAGAAAAATAATAAACATTGATGAGCCAATTAAAGCTCCTCCAACAGTCTTAAAAAAATAATAAAACACCGATGAGGTAGCTAACTAAAGCTCCTCCATCAACAAACAGTCTTTAGTTCGTTAAGTTTCTAAAGGTGTGTAAATATCTGATAACTCAGGTGAGCGACGAAACTTAAGCAGTTCAGTTTTATTGCTTGCAGAAGGATTACCAAAAAGAATTGAAGCAGCCATTGGAGATGGAAAAGCAATAGCATTTGCAACAGCTGCTTCTATAACAGCGAAGAAAGTCATTTTTTTACTCATTTTGCATTAATCTAATTGTTTTTACGTAGGAGGGGCTATTGATGCAGAAATCCATTTTTTATCCATAAGCATTTTACGCGTTGTTTTATTTGCAAGTAGAAGTAAACATATTTTCAATATCCTTTATGTCAAAACTTAAAATAAGTTTGACTAGAAACTTTGAATTTCTCAGTGAGAGGCTAAAGTCTATTGCTAGACCTCCACTTATAATGCTATAATATGCAATATCGAGAACAGGGTGCATATAGTCGCCTCCAGTTGATCCACCTGATGATATTTTTAATTTTAATGTTAATGATTTAATTTTAAACATTAGTAATGGCCGTAGTTTACTGTTAATAATTAAAATAATAACTCCATACATGCGTTGTATTTTGAACGGAAAGCATGCTTTTGGTCATTAAATTGAAATTTAATCAATGGGACCGATATATCATGCCAAAATGCCATTTTAATGCACATCAGAAGTTTTTATTTGAAGAATTCATTTAAATACCTAACCATGCGAATGTAAACGTTCATTTCGTTAAAATGTATTGGATTTGCTGTTTCAGAAAAAGCAAGGATTAAGTCCGATAAATAATGACGAAAAAAAAATTAAAAATCTAAATAAAAAGAAAAATGACTATTCAAACCTTATCAAAACAACATTGTGGAAAGACTATTCAGCTAATAACTTAGACCTTCCAACAATGCTTTGCTCAAAATGTAGAAAAAAGCTTGCTTGAACTGACCCTTATTTCACTATGCGACCGTGTTATGAAGATAAAATATACATATTTATATATAATGTACTTTAGGTAAAATTTATTTACGTTATTATGGGGACAATAGTTACTAGCCATACGCTATGAAAGTTAGACCTGAATACCAGAGATAACTGAAGCAAAAAGTGTGAATGTTTTATAAGTAAAAAATGGGCACAAATTAAATATGATAAAAATATTAGCCTCTATGGTTGAATGTGTTTCGGGAAAACCTGTTTATAAAGGTGCCAAAGACGTTTCAAACAAACCTGCAAAAAGACTTATTTGTCCAGATTGCTATGTTTAAGTGTCACAAGGAATTCGACATCCTTGTTCGAAGTTAGAAAGATAAAAGATTTTGACGGCCATTGTAAGATCAGCATCCGCTACAACGCAAGGAACAGTTCTGTCCAGTTCTATTAAAGGCTTGACCACAAATGAATCAGGGAAGACTTTAGCTTTGAAAACTTTTGGTTTAAAGCAACTAGTTGTCTCTGTCGAAAAGAGGTTAAAAAACCTTTCTTTTCTTTGGATAAATTAAGCAAACTTCAAATAAAACTACTTACCAGGTAAGGTTTTGATGCTTAAAAATTTTTTTTTAATAATCTACTTATGAATTTAAAGCCAATTTTTTAATAACTTTGTTATAACTTCTAAGTAATTGCAATATGATTAAATTTGCACACTTTCTGAGAAGTGATATTGGGCGGAAAGTGTGGAATCTGGTTTCCATATTAAACTGATGTTCCCATTATTATTAGGAGTAAATGAAAACAAAAAGGTAAGTAATCTATTACCTACAATTTTTTTAAATAAATAGAACGCAATCTGTATCATTCATTTTGAATTTTTATTCATAAATAGTTGGTAGAAAAAGATACTGCTATGGTGTATTGCAATCACGTTGAAGAGCTGATAGCTTTTCATCACAGAAAAAATAATGATATAAGGAAAGAGTTGATAACAAATTAGGTGCAGGCGGAGGGCAAGAATTCCCTAAAGTTACTCTATTGATCACACTAAAACCAGAGCTAGAAAATTATAAAATACCAAATAAATTTAAAAAGTGTGACGGTTATGCGTTCAAAGATTTCAAAGATACAAGTGTACATAAAACAATTATAGTGGCTATTTTGCCTTGAAATAGCCAGTATAAAATGAAAAAAAATACCATAACCTGCTGATAATTTTGGATAAATTGAACATTTGTTTAGATTACACAGTATCTGAAGATTTGAAGGTTTTGCTTCAAATGGTTGGAAAACAAACGGCAACATCAGAGCACCATTTTCCGTTTTGCAATACCTAAAAAAGCTGATTATTATTCTTTAGAATCTTTGTGCAAATTATGCGACCAATATATATCTGATTGTGCATAATTAAAAAACTTTCACAAATTTTGTTTAACCCCTTTATTAACATTGGACAAAAATAAAAAAATAATAGAGTTTGTAAATATTACCAGTCTACATATACTTTTTGGTGTTATAGACAAAATTTTGAAAGAGATTGAAAAAGATTTGTTTGAAAGCAAGCAGTGTGTGTTACAGTTTGTCAACCGATATCTGTCTACTATAAATATCTGCAGAGTATCTTATTAAGTGTAGCATCGTTTAAAAGGCAATGCTTGCAATAAACTGTTAAAATAATAGACAGCTTTGTGCTGTTTTTTCAGGAGTCCAGTCTAGGAGATACTGTATCAAAATACATTAAGGTACTTAGAGATTTTGAAAAAGTAGTCCATGGCTGTTTTGGAAAATCATTAAGCTTTATATATGTCAAAGATCTACGAGCTATAGAAATCTAGGGGCTACAATTCCTTTGAAGGTACACATAGTTAAGCAACATATTATCGAATTCATCGATATGAATGGTGGAGTCTTTGTTATCATAAATAAATTTTAAGTTTGAGATAAAATAAAAAATTATTTTTTAATATGATAATAGTAAATAAACATTATTATAACAATAATACAACTGTTTATGCAAATTTAAACTTGCATAAACTATGAAGATTATTCATTAAATAGACTAAAACTTATTTTGTGAATTTTATATTCTCTAGGCTTAGGTTACTGGAACAAACAAGCTCTCAAATCCATTCACCAGGATTTCAATCAGTTTTAGCAAATAAAAAAAGTAGGAGAACACAGCCCAAACTATATTAAAATTTTTTATCATCTTAGAAGACGTAGTTCTAGGAAGGGGGAAATTAGCCGTCGAGAAGGGATTGGGTTAGCTCCAATTACCTAAACTTTTTCCAAGTCATCCTCATTTGATACCAGAATTAAAATACTAAAAATTTGAGTATACCACAGAGCTCTTAGTTACCTATCTTGAACAACAAAATTACTCGGCACTCGCCTAAAATACGTAATTTCTCCCTCGGCCCCCGGTGAAAAAAGTTGTTTTTTACATTTTTGAAATAAGGAAGATTCTTCTGATAATAAACAAATAAAAAAATTCTGGGGATGTGGCAAGGTCTCAGAGCATTTTCCCATCCACCTTGAGATCTTAATCAACAGTATACAGAGCAACAGTATAGTTGTCCTATAAGGGGCAATCAAGCGTAAAATAAACTTTGAACAAATACTTCAACAGGCTTGATGCGTTCAAGCAGGTGAGTTTTACCACAGGTTTGCCATGGGGTTAGCACCTTTAACTGTCGCTTTATCAACTGCCATTCACGTTGACGTTGTCCGCCCATCTTGGACTACTAAGCAGCAACCTGAGCAAAAAATATTAAAAATTTAAATAATTAAACTAAATCCTACTGATTAAATAATTAGCGAACAATTAGAAAATAGTAACAATCAAAAATCAAGTGCCGTATAGAAGACATTTTATTTACTTGCCCGATAAGAGTCAATCAAGCGTAAAATATACTTTGATTAAGGTAAAGTGTACTTTTCTTTCACAAGATTTTACAACATTTAATTATTGGTGAATACATATTGATAATTAAAACACAAACTCAACAATTGTTAGCAATTCTAAACAACTAATGACAAATTATAAACAATTGCTAAACAATTGGTAATAAACAAATTGGTGATAAGCAAATTGGTGATAAGCAATAGCTAAACAATTAACTTAAATATCATCAACATTATTAAATAACGTAATAACTAACAAATTTCATAACTGCCGTTAAACGGGTATAATCAGGACTGACTTAACTCATCATTTCCCTATATTACTTATTACTGATAGCGTAACTTCTAATAACACTACCCTTGAATCAACAGTATTCACAAGAAAAATCAATGAAAGCTCCATAAGCCGATTAAAAAAAGTAATAAATGATTCCGTCGATTGGAATCTTATTTTACAATCTCATGATGTATTTAGTGCTTATGATTTATTTTTGAACAATTTTGTAAAATGTATCATGATGCATTTTCTTTAAAAGTAAAAGTAATAAATTCTAACCAAAACTTATAAAAATGAAACTATTTACAAATGCTATAAGAATTCATTTTAAAAATTAAAAAATAATCACAAGTTAATTATTATGCTAAAATGCTTGAAATTAAAAAAGGAAACTCTCGAAAAAAGTGGAACGTTATTAGAGAATTAATTGGGAAAAAAAAATTGCAAAAAATAATTTACCTCAAAAACTTTTTATTGATGGAAAACTCATTTATCATAAAGAAGTTATTATTGAGAAACTGAACAGTTTTTTCCTTGACTTAGCAGAAAAAATTTAGTATAAAAGGATTTGATTTATATCTTACAACAACTGATATAATTATGGACGAACCAATTATGAAAAAAAAAGAACTGCGTAATGCTTTTAATAGTCTTTAAAAAAATAAAAATGCAGGTATTGATCAAATTAATGGGTGTGTAATTAAATCTGGCGTTAAATTTTAATATTATCTAACGAAATATATATATATATATATATATATATATATATATATATATATATATATATATATACATATATATATATATATATATATATATATATATATATATATATATATATATATATATATATATATATATATATATATATATATATTAAATTAATCTTAGATAAGTGAAAATCGTACTTAGATAAGTGAAAATAATTTGTAAACAAGTATAAAGCAAAACTTGAAGATAGATGACAAAAAAATTTATTTTTTATCACAAGATAAATTAAAAATATTGTAAGATACTTTCAATAGAGAGAATGAGATCATTTAATTTATTTTTAAAAACAGGATAAGTTAGGGGTAAGCCAAAGTTAGGCAAACTAGTTTTGTTCCAGAGATGAGCTGCACGATATGTGATACAGAATTGATTTAATTATGTTCGACAGAATGGTTCATTTAAATAATTATTACTCCTCATGTTTAACTTGTTTAATGGTTTCAAAATAAAAAGGTTTTTAAAAATTAAAGGAGATAAATCATACTTCCACAAATAAACGAAAGATAAATTTTTATATACGTATAGTTTATATATATCGAGGATTTTCATTTGATCAGAAAATATTGACTAATGGATTAACCGATCTGCAGAATTAATTAAACGGATTGCATGCTTCTGTCGGCAATAGAGACATTGTAACTTGCTTTGCTCAGTGCTACCCCACGCAATAACTCCATAACTTAAATAACTATGAATAAAAGAATAATAAAGTTTAGTTGAATTATTTTTATCTAAATGAGTACGCGCCTTATATAAAATTTCGATACTTTTTGAAACTTTCGAGCAGACATAAGTTAATATGATGTTTCCATGTGATGTTCTCGTTATCTGGTGATGAGACTAATATTTCAAAGTACAGACCTATTTCAGTCTTGCCCTGCTTTTCTAAACTAATTGAATGCATTATGCATAAAAGATTTTATATACATCTAACTGAAAACAAAATTTTATACTGCAATCAAAATGGTTTTAAAAAACCATTCTACTAACAATGCAATAATTTAATTGGTTAAACATATATCAAATGGGTTTAATAGTGATTGCTATACAATTGGGGTTTATATTTGTTTATCCAAAGCTTTCGGCACAGCAAATCATGAGACTTTAAAAAAAACTATAAAACTATGGTGTTAAAAACAAAAGTTTACTTTCGTTTAATTCATATTTAACTAACAGAAAACAATTTATACTTAAAAAAAGATTCAAAAAAAAAAACCTAAT
This sequence comes from Hydra vulgaris, assembly GCF_038396675.1. Classification (NCBI taxonomy): domain Eukaryota; kingdom Metazoa; phylum Cnidaria; class Hydrozoa; order Anthoathecata; family Hydridae; genus Hydra; species Hydra vulgaris. Next base: position 12,696,111 of record NC_088921.1, on the reverse strand, counting down.
AACTTGTGGGGTACCCAGGGTTCTATTTTAGAACCATTATTATTTTTACATTATATAAATGACTTATATTTAGCATCAAAAATAATAAACACCAAGTTATTTGCAGATGGCACAAATTTATTTTATTCTGACAACATATTATTGTTCTTTTTAAAACTTTTAACGAGGAATCAGATAAGATCAATGAGTGGTTTAAAAGTAACTGACTTTCATTAAACGTAGATAAAACAATGTTTTTCCTATTCCATAAACCTAGTAAAGCCAATAGTATTCCTCTTAAATTGCCCGATCTTTTAATTAATAACTTAATTATTAAAAAGGACTTGACTATAAAATTTCTAGAGTGGTTTTTGATGAAAAATTTTCATGAAAATACCACATTAAATCTATAGAAAGTGAGATCACAAAAGTATTTCCATGTGATATCGAACAAAACCGTTTCTAAAACATTCAATCTTTAAAAAGTATTTTTTTTGTTCATACACATCTATCTTTCTTATTGTAACGTTACCTGGGTTAGCAATAATCACACTAAACTCAAAAATATTTATAGCAAACAAAACCATACTTGCAGGATAATATTTGGGACAGGAATGCACATTGCGAAACTCTCTTACGTCAGCTTGGAACTTTAAACATTTATAAAATTAATATTCATCAAGTAATGTTATTTATGTTTAAAGCAAAACGTGGGTTATCTCCAGTAACATTTCAATCTTACTTTAACAAAATCTCTCATAAATATTCTACCAAACTTTCAGTTAGCAGCTTCATTGTCATTCCCATAAGCCATCTTAAATTAGGCTCGTACAAATTCAATATCGGGTACCTTTTGTTTGGAAAACTTTTCTTCATACTTTTAATGAAAAACAAGACTTTGTTTTAAACTGAACATTGGAAAGTTTTGAGGCTGATTCAAAACAGCACTTACTAAACATGGACTCCTATATACCAGGTTTCAAGTATCTTTTTTTAAAACAATTTAAAAATTTTGAATTAATAAATCATCCAGTTTTGGTTTTTTTTACTAATTGATTTCCTTTTTTGTTTAATGTTTTTGCTGATATTTATTAATTAGCCCTATAGACTTATTTTTAATAACTTTTATTATTATTATTTAGCATTATTTTTAATAAAACTTATTAAACTAATAACGTGGAAGTTATTAATAACAAATAACGCAATTTTTTGTGATTCATAACTTCCACGATTTGTATTTTTTTTTTTTTATCATTCTGCCGGAGGATTGTTAACAAAAATTTATTTTGTTGCTGAAGTTTTGTAGTTACTTATACCGTTTTATTTATCACTTACAAGTTATCTAAATTTTTAAAAACGTTTAAAAACAACAATGTAACGGGACTCGGTGATAAGAAAAAGTTTTCTTCTTGCTTCGGCCAGGATTTTCTAATATTGCAATTTCTTTGTTGGAGTTTTCAACAAACGGCAAAATAAAAAAAAAATAAAGCTAGCTAAAAGAAAAAATTTTAAACTTGGAAAAGGAAGAAATAAAAATGAAAGAAAAAATGGAAAAAAGATAATAAAAAATCTTATTCTCTTGATTTAATAATATTATTCTTACTTATGTTGCTACTGGAGTAGGAGCAATTGGTGTCATATTCTTTTTAATGCAATATAATAATGATAAGCCATTGAGCAAGCCAGATGAGCTATCTAAGAATCTTTAAAGAAGGATATGATACAGATGGGAAGGCCTTGTGCTATGGCATTTCCCCACTACATGCTTGAATTAGGTTTTTCGAATTTATTTTGTGTATTTCAAATAAAATTGAAAGAAAAACTTGAAAAGTAAAAAAGTTTTCAAAAGAAAAATAATTATTAAGAAAAAAAAAATATTCATGATAGGATGTTTGAAGAACAGGTTTGAGAGTTAATGAACCAAGAACTGGCGGATCAGGAACTAGTAATACCGGAAATTTATACCGACGAGCTTTTTCTGGCCCTCTGAATGTTTTATAAGCTGATAATTTCTTTAATTGTTGAAGAATTTATTATCTGATTACATATCATTCTAATTGCAAACAATCGATCCGAAAAAAATACTAAATACTGCTATGATACATATAAAAAGTCGTTAGAGACACATAATTAGTTCTAGGTCCCAGCTTACATTCACAAAGTATTAGCACATGCTGGGTCATTTATTATTAGTTCATTAGTTCCATTTGGTTTAATGGGAGAGAAAACGGTGGAATCTTGACACATAATTTATAAATTTGGTTGAGAACATCATGCAAAGGAAAAAGAGTAGAAAAACAAATTTATTTGACATTTTCATTCGAGGTATACATACTTCTGATATCCTAGTTAGTTCAATCTCATTAACTAAAGATTGAAAAGTAAGAAAATATTGTGCCTACTGAAAAAATTTAAAAGTTTGTTAGCGGTTTATAGCAGTGATAGAGAAATCAATCAGATGAAATATGAAATAAATTTAGATGAAATTAATTACTAGATGAATTATATTTAAACGTTGACAACGTTGATAGAAATATATAATTAGATATAGGTGAAGAAGAGTAAAGTTTTGAACTGTATAATATAACTTTATATTTTTTTGTCTACTTTATAAATTTATTAAATATATAAATAATATCAAATAAAATATTAAAACTTTTTTTTTTTCCTAATATTTTGTCGTTTAAAAATATTACAGTAACTACATATATTTCACAATTTTTACATAATTGATGACAGGACTTTGAGAAGGATTCAGGATGATCTTGTCATGAAGCCCTTTACAACATATGGTTAACTTTGAATTAAAATACAATGTCTGTAGTGAAATAATGATACACCTTTTTGCAAAAATATTTAAAAACCAAGATAAAATGTTAAAAAGCCAACATAAAATGTTAAACGAAATAATATACAATATAAAACAACAACAACAAAAAAAACCAATTAAAAATAAATCAAGATATTTTCAATTGAAAATATAATTTTTTTAAGTTTTTGTTTGAATTAAGCAAAAATCAGTTTGGCAGAAAAATCAAAATTCGGTAAGATTATTAGTTTCGGTAAGGACCTCGGTAAGAAACAAAAAACTGGTCTTTGCTTTTACGGCAGGAAGGGGCAATAAGATTGTTATTAGTTCAAATATTATATTTATTTTAGGTTTCAAATTAAGTTTTCCCTCACCCCCAGAATGATGGTGTTGAAAGATCTTCATGATCATAACTTTCAGAAAAAATAAGATTATTCAATGAAAGTTAAAATTTGTCAATGAATTTAAATTTATTATAACATTGCAGCAAAAATCTTTTTTTGGACTCATTCCTCTCATATTTGGGGAGAGGAGGGCTACTTTTGCGAATATTTGTGATTCCGGGGTTCAATCACCGCAATTCTTTTGCAAAACATTATATTTTGACTTAATCATGAACTTAACATGTTAGGAGCATTGAAAATTGTCCATTATTTAAACAATGCCCAAAAGTATCACATATAAAAAATCCAACTGATGCCCCCATTGCTCATGTGGATTTTGTTCCCCACCTTGCTGCGCCTATTAGATCGCTTAACACCAAAATAAAAAATATTATCTTTTTTACCCAATTAAGGCTTAATATCCACATAAATAAAACGATTATATATTTTGCCACCTATTTCAATAAAATGTTACCACTGCACAGTCGGACTGTAACATACGAAAGGATGGCCAAAAATATTTTTCTAATTTTTTTAAAATTTTAATAAAATGTATGTAGCTAAGTATGAATATTCAAAATTTCACTAAATTTTGAATATTCATACTTAGCTTAAATAACTTTAATCTATTGTTTCTAAGAAACTTAACTTTGTAGCATTAGCGCAAATGTGATATTTCTCAGGGAAGGGTTTTGGGATCAAGCCCCAAATCAAGATTTTCCTTTACTGTTATTTTTTATTCTAATCATCATCAATTTCTACATCTATCTTGAGGTTTTCATTAAATCGATCAATATCGCTGTCATCATCTGATGTGTCATCATTATTTTTGCCATTGCTTGTATTAACGTCTACTTTTTTTTGTTTGTTTTGTTTTGTTCTTTTTATTACATTTTAAATAAGCATTTCGTTACAATTTTAAAAATACAAATATATAATATATATATATAAATATATATATATATATATATATATATATATATATATATATATATATATATATATATATATATATATATATATATATACATTATATAGATATTATATATATATATATATATATATATATATATATATATATATATATATATATATATATATATATATATTATATATATATATATATATATATATATATATATATATATATATATATATATATATATATATATATATATATATATATATATATATATATATATATATATATATAATTTTTTGTTAAGTGAATTTCTACTAATATATATATATATATATATATTATTATTATTATATACATACATACATACATACATACATACATACATACATACATACATACATACAAACATACATACATACAAACATACATACATACATACATACATACATGCATACATACATACATACATACATACATACATACATACATACATACATACATACATACATACATACATACATACATACAAACATACATACATACAAACATACATACATACATACATACATACATACATACATACATACATACATACATACATGCATACATACATACATACATACATACATACATACATACATACATACATACATACATACATACATACATACATACATACATACATACATACATACATACATACAAACATACATACATACAAACATACATACATACATACATACATACATACATACATACATACATACATATATATAATGATCGTTATTAAATAATAAAAGAACGCGGGAACTTGTAGAAGGCCAAACAGTCATGTCGTCGAGTACGCTAAGAAATAATCGTGTTAAAATTTATAAGATATTTACAAGATAAAAGATAAGTTAACGAAATAAGAAACTTAAAATATTCCCTTATAAATGCAAGATACATTAATAAATATTACAGTTAATAATGATATATATATAATTTTTATTAATTAAGGGTTAAATAGAGGGTAAAAAGGAAGATCACTAAAAAAATGTCAAAAGAATATTGTTAAATCTTTGATTGTAAATATGAGTTCTTTTAGCTTTCGTTTATAAGAAAAGTAGTTACTTTGATGAATAATATCCTCAGTAATATTTTTTTAAACTATTTTATTCCACAAGAATGGTCCGCGATAATCAATACAATATTTAAAAAGATTTGTTTGAAAAATGGGCTACTTAATAAAATTATGAATACAAATTATGGAAAAAAATAGAGGATGAATTGGTTTTACATTTAAACATAAAACAAAGAATATTAAAAGTGTTAAGCTCATATATATTAAAAACTTTCCTTTCAAATAATAGAGGCTTGGCATGAGTATAATGGTCTTTAAAATATAAAAGACGTGCTATATGCTCTTGCTGACAAATAAAAAGGTTTAAGTTTATTTTTTTTTGTACTACCTAAAGCAATGTTTGCATAGCTTATGTGACAATGAATAAATGAGTCATATAATTGTACTAAAGTATGTTTATTTAAATCATTTCTTGCTTTGTACAATATTTCTATACTATATGTGATATTTCCATGAAAAATTTTCATGTATACAAGCACCTAGAAAGTTGGTTACTGTTACTTGTTTAATTTGTATATTGTCAATAACAAGATGATGATGGTCTACTTCTTCTAGTACTAAAAGGTCTGTAACTTCTTTTGGAAGAATATAAGTTTTATTTTTTAGATCTCGTACTTAAAGATAATGCACTTATAATTGGATCTGATGAGTTTATTGCACGTGTAAATACATCAAATAAGTTTTCTTCTCTTGTCGATTCTCAATCCCAAGTTTCTTAACATTAAAAAGTGTATACGTTTTTTTGCTTCAGTGTACATTTGTTTGTATCCCTTAATTACGTGCCAAACCTTTAATTCAATACGATAGGCAATATGTAGTAAGCATTCAAAAAATCGAACCCAACGGTGTAATGGTGACAGGCCATGTACAAGAGCATCTTTTTTTGCATTGAATTTTTTTAGGTTTTTCATATCACTCATCTCATTAGGTGTTGCTTCACAAAAAGGACAGCATAGCATAGATGACTTGTCTGTGATGAACGCCATAACTTTGCCATCTATCATATTCAAGATAAATATAAAATCCACAAAAAAAATCGCCATTTCGCAAATCAACTTTAATAGGGTTCAAAAGTGATATTTCTTTTTCTATATCTTATTGATTTTAAGGTCTCATTTTTTTCTTTTGTAAGCTCCATGCAGATAGGTCGACAGAATCTTTTAATTTGAGAGTAAGATTGAGCCACATTAAGTTTTTTGTGTTAATGTATAATGTTAGTTGTAATGGCGTTGTCGCTACTGTTATTAAACCTGAATCACTATCATCGACGCAATCCATGCTTTGATGATATTTAGCGTTTCCAGAAATTTTATCTTATCCCCAAGGAACTCGATAATATTACAACCTTTATTGTTCTCTTTCAAATGCTTCAAAATTGTTGCTTGATTCAAATCAACTATTCTTTTGGCTGTGTTCTTTATGAGAGCCTTTAATTCTACTTTGATAAACTTTTTTTTTGTAGTTATTAAATCTTATGGTGGACTTTTTTTTTAATAGTCCTAAGCAGTTGTTGTCATTTGTGTATCGTGATATGAACTTTTTGTGTGATTACAGTCGATGAAATAAACTTTATCATCTGACAACACGTCATTTTTATTTAATCTGTGTAATATTTAAATTGCTTCAGTTTGATGTTCTATAACATTTTTTAGAAGCTTAACCATGATATAGTTTTGAAAATTGTATGCTGATATTTTGATATTTTAGATCTACTTTCACGACTACATTCATTATACTTTTTTTAATTTAAATTATCTAAAACCAGTCTCAATGACCTTCCAATCAATGTATAAATGTCTGAGAAAATATAAAAATTATTTATACATAAATTGGTTGGAACATTAACCACAAAACTCCTTTTAGATGACCGTTTTGACAAAAAAATTTTACTTTGTAACTTAATATCTCGTTATTGATTTATTTTAAAAATTTGATATTTTCACATTTTCATCTTGAATGTCTTAGCAAACAAACTCACCACATAAAAAATCGTAAAAAGTATAAAAAATTTCAATTTTTGACCACCCAACGTTCCACTGCGCACTGTACAGTGGTTTTAATTACTTTTCAAATAAAAACAAAACATAGTAAAACTTTTTAATATTTTAACAATAGGGGAGAGTGGGGTAATGGCAAACGCGGGGTAACTCCGAATAGGTAAAAACAGCATTAAAGAAAAATAAATTTGACAATTCCTTTTTACCTTCTGAGAGGAAATCCTCCGTTCCAGACGAGCAGTAGTGTAATAAAGCTGCAATAGTCGTTCACTATAATTTGATTTTATTTTTTTCCGATAATTTTATGCAACTTTTTTCTTGAGTAACATTCTGTTGTAGCCTCTGTGGATATAAAACCACTCCTTTTTGTTGTTGTTGTTGCATAGTATAGATTTTGTACTAAGTTATTACAATTAACATTTAATTCGTTATTACACAACGGTGTTTGTGATTGCCCCCCGGTGTGTTCGGAATTACCCTATGTACGTAGGGTAATTCCAAACACTAATGGTTTTATTTTTGCCATAAATTTTTATTTTATAATAAAATTTTAAAAAAGTTGCTTTTAAGGGTTTGGTGACTGAATAGATAAACTTATTGATTTTGTCTAACTGGTGTCTTTAATTAACAATCCCGCTTAGGTGTTCGCCATTACCCCACTCTTCCCTACTGAATATCTTTCTTTAAATTCAAAAAAATTAATATCAAAAATAATTGTAATTTTATTGTTTAAAGGTTTGAGTAAACAAAATTGAAAAAATAAATAACTTTTTTCTGTTGTTGCATAAAACAAAATAGTATTGTTTCAATAAAAAGTGGCTTAAAATTTGAACTTTTATTGATAAGTTTGGTACGAATCATATTCAAAAAATTAGTTCTAATTGTCAGATTGGTATTTTTTTACTTAATGTTATTTTGTTGAGCTTATTTAAAGTGCTCGTATCACCAAGTGGTCTGGGTTATATAAGCATTATTGCTACTTTTTTAAAACCTCTGTATTTTCAAGAAAAATAATTGAGTATCCAAATATTTATGTAGACGATATGTAGTGATCCCTAAAATTTGTTTATTCGCAAAAATTTTGGATCCATCATAATTATTTTTTTAAAAAATTCAATTTTCGCTTAAGGTGCTCATAATGCCCTATTCTGTCATATGCACAGATGTAACGAAAATAGTTTAACAAAAAGTTTACAATATCAACTATCAAATAATCTCAGATTTTGAAAAACAATTTTAATAGCAAAATTTCGACGAAAAGTCTATTACTATTAAAAAAGTCTTTTTTTAATTTTTTCTAAAAAATCTTCATCTTGTAACTCTCACTGTTTACTAAGTTTAAGTTGTTCTGTTATTTTATGTGATGTTAGGGGCATCCATAAAGTACGCACGCAGTTAAATCACTGAGTTAGAACCCCCTTACCACTGCATCTTTTTAACCCCCTCTTCCTCGGCGTACTAACGTATTATTAGTTACAAAATAACGTCTTTTTAAACCCGACGCGAAAGTTTTTTGAAACATTAAAAACAAAAATATTAATCAATTCCACGTTTCATTTGCCAAATTCATTCGACGCGGTCCGCACACTTATGTTTACGATGTAGGAAAAAAAAAAAAAAAATGGTAGCTTCTCAGCTTGATAAAAAATTAAAAACAAGTGTTCTACATCCTAATATTTATACTTTTTCTGGCTAGATTTTTAAAACGCTTCAATTGATTTGTTCTTCTGCTTTATGCTTTATAAAAATTTTAATTCAAAAGATTCTAATGGTCTACTCAAAATACTCTCGTTTACCAAGATCGAAAAGTGTACAAAAAACCTAAATAAAGTTGTTTAAAACAAGTTTATAAAAAGAGATAAAATACAAACATTTTGTCAGACATTATTATTCCAGTTAAACAATATGGAAAAAGATTAGCTAAAATAAAAATTGAATCAATCATAAAAACAAAGTGATATGCTGAAACAAAAATACAATTCAACAAAAAAAAAATTATAGTTATAAAATTAATAAAAGGAAATCTTCATATTTACAAGTTCAAAAATAAAATTTAAAAAATATTTAAATTGCTTTTATCTCGAAAAAATTACAATGGGAACAAACTTTAAGTTTTTTATAAATTTTCTTAATGGTTTTAACATAACAAAACCAAATTGCCAAATTTGATATTGTTTAAAAGAAAAATCAATACATGGTTGGAAGAAAATAGAAAACTGAAATTATCTTGAAATCAAGTTTTGCAATCTAATTTAGCGAAATTAGGCTGCAAAACTTGATTTCAAGATAATTTCAGTTTTCTATTTTCTTCCAACCATGTTTTGAATATTCTGTTTTTTCAACAATGACTAATAAAGTATTATTTGATAAATTTAGAAACGTTTGATGTATTGGTCTCTAGCAGGTATGATTAAAAAATATAAAGTTTTGTATCTGCACACTCAATCTGTAGCTGGCATTGAACATAACATTGAGGGAAATTTTCTACTTGTTGTTCATGGCCCAACGCAATCAAAACTGTTTTGAGTTTTCTAGTCTAACAAACTTCAATCAGGGTCACATGTCTTTATCAGGGCTACAACCACATTTATTGTTCATTAGGTTAATAAAGTATACGCATTTTTCAACTTTAGCTTTAGAACGAAGTTTTCAAACAAACTACCTTTTTGAATATTTTTTAAATGGCCTAGGCTCGGTGTAGATACCTGGTTTAATATTTAAAAACAATCCAATATAATACAAAACTTTAAAAGTTTCCCAAAAAACCAAGTAAATTAGAAAGTCAACAGCTGTACAGTTGGCAGTCAGCTGTAATTTTATGATTTCTAAAATCATGCCACTATTTTGTGTTTTGTTCTAAGTTTATTGATCTTAGTAACCGCATGGCTAGTTTTGGAGCCATGCGGTTACTAAGGTCAATATTTACAATACCAGTGTCAAAACGCTCTCTATTAATGAAAAATATGCCTTTTAAACCGTTACAAGTGCTTTGTACATGAGTATTTTCAGTGTTATTTAGAATGATATTAATGACACTTTTAGTATTATTTTTATAAGTGTAATTTTTCTTAAAATATCACTATTATTTGAATCTTCTTTGAGTTTATTGATATAGAGGTCAATGTTTTCAATTTTAGTGTTACCTATGTGAAGTATAATTAAATCAAATAATTAGGTATTAAAATAAATACAATCTGATAAAACAAAGGCAGTTCTTTGTATCTATTTATAATGTAAATGTTGACAGACAGATGATTTGCGTTCAAATTTCAATTTCATTAGTGCAAAATAAACACGTTACAGATAAACAGCCACTTTTTTAAAGAGTTATTTCAATTTTAAAACAATTTATGATACATCTTTTTAAAAATAGTTTAGTTATGGATCTGCTGATATAGCAATTATGTCATCTTTTTTTTTTACTATTTAAGGACTCTGTTAAATTTAAAAAATGGTTACACTTTGTAACTGTTCTGTGCAAGATAGAGTGAATCTTTTCTTTTAGAGTTTTTAATGCAATTAGTATTTTATTATTATTGTGTTTTAAAAAACACAAAAGTGAGAGTAAGCAAAAGTACACAACTTACTTGAACTAACAGGACAACTGCAATATTGTATTTCAGGATTAAATCAATCAAAAAGTAAGACAACTAATCTCAAATAGGGACTCTATAATTTTATACTCTTAGATTTAATGATTTAATTTTCACTTCGTAGCATTTTTTATGCTTTTTCAAGAAGTCCTTCCTTTTTATGGTCACAATATCTGTAAATGACATCTTCACTAATTTTCTTATTGTATTTGATGACCATTCAGCTTTAATTTTAGGTATTTTAAGTGAGACTGCATTGAAAATACAGGTTTGCTATTCAATAACATATTCAATAGTCTTTTAGGCTTCAGTTTATTTTTTAGCTTTAAATAACATAAATACATTTGCGTTTTGTTTCGCAATTCCTCGAAAGTACCAAATCATATACAGTATCATTTACGTTTTTAATCATAATGAATTAGGAACTAATTGCAGCGACGGTATTGTTTAGTTAATTTTTTTTAATAACAAAGTTACCATCTTTACTTTTTTCCCTACATCGAATTAATTTCGAGACCAGGCCTCTGAAATGAATTTGGCTAAACATTGTTACATAACATAAAAATGATTTTTCTTTAACTCATGTACTTCATTGCTCTTGTTAAAAAAAAAAAATCAAGTTTGAGGAGAGATAAAAAAAACAAGCGACGGTTAAACTGCGTGTTTTACCGCCCCTAGTATGCGTTAGTACGTTTTTGAGTAACCCCACCTCCCCCCATAAACTGTACCATGGAAATTTCATACAAATTCTATTAGAAATAAAGTCTTTAAAAAGTATACTTTTTATTTTTATTATGCTATAAATAGTGCCAATTTTTTAATACTAAATCTTATATAATATGAAATATATAATTTTTATTTATTAATGGTTGTCTTACCTACCGCAATATTGCATGAGAAACTACTTATTTCAGTTAACTAAAGAAATCAAAAAAATAAACAGTAAACAAAAAAACGTCCCCAGGATTTTATTTGGGGTTTACAAAATGGTTAACTACGAATCTCTTTTTAAGAAACTTAGTGTCCTTAATTTTTATAAACTTAATATACACCAAGTTTTAATATTCATGATTAAAACAAAACATGGTACATCTTTATTTATCTCTTAGAAATATTGTTATAATTTATTTAGTTAAGAAACAGTTTTCTTCAATTAACATGTTTAATTTAATTTTATTACAAAAGAAACTTTTTTAAGATGTTAACATTTTGAAATTAATATCTAACTATTAATTTACAATTAAGTAAACAACGTTATTTGTAACTTAAATAAAACTTTTATTTCCGAACAAAATAACTTCGAAGAAAAATTCAACAAAACTTTCGAACTTTTTTATTTTGACAACAAAAATCGTTTGAAGAAACAAATGGCGAAATCCTTAAATTTTTAAAATGGTTGTTCATTAACATAAATATATTTAGTAAATCGAAAATTAAAATAATTCAATTTTTTCAATATTATAAAATATATTTAATATTTTATTTAAAAAATAAATATTAAACATATTCCAAAAAAATGTTAAATATATAAAACACTAAACAAAAGATTTCCACAAAACGTTATTAATATTTTCAAATTTTTTAAAACCTCAAAAAAATTTACTCTACCTCTATGTTATTTGAATTCAATTAATAAAAAAAGAAAACGAAAATAATTCTACGTTTTATTTATTTATTTATAACTATATATCTTATTATATTCATTTAATAAAAATTATAATTAATGTTAATTAAACTAAAATTTTAAACATTCATTTAAGAGGTTGCTAAAAAAGTGAAAAACTTTTTAGTATGTTGCATTACTAGAAATATATATTGAAAGAAATAATTATGTTGCATAAAAATAATAATAATAATAATAATAACAATAATAATATTTAAATAATTGATTATTTTACTATTACTAATATTTAAAAATAAAATTATTTATATTTTATAAATTTAAATTTTTAAACATTAAAAATATAAAACTAAAACATTTACTTATTGCAAAATAATAGTCAAAATCATAGTTAAAAATAATTTCATTGCTACCAGGGTTGTTGAGGCATAACTACCAGGGTTGTTAAAGTATAGCTACCAGGGTTGGCATCAAATACATTTTACTAAATACGTTAATTCTAGATTCCCAAATAAAAATTCAAATAAAAGTCTTTCAAACCGAACACAAATATTCATATTTTAGGTTAAAAAAAATACCAATAACTTTTCAAGGCAAACCAGATAAAATGGTAAATAGAAGAATGAAGTGAAAAAATATCACTTGAAAACAAATTTTTAAATCAATTTTTAAATCAAATTTTTAAATCAATTTAATGTTAAATAATAAAAATAAAAACTAACAACGAATCCATTGCTTTCTACCAAAACGTTTTTCGCTAATAAAATGGAAAAATTTTGTTTTAGAAATATTTATAAAACAAATATTAAAAGTCGTTAAAATCTTTATTTTACACAATCATTTTATAAATATATTTTTTTACTTTATATATTTGATATTTCTCTGTATTCTTTTTAAGCTAAAGTTACAGACGTTCTCGGCAAAAATTAAACACGTTGTAAGCAGAAAAAAAAAAAAAAATTATTTACAGGAATTATATCTTATTCCGTAAAGTAAATATTGGACGATTAAAACTTGGACCGACTGTTAATTAAAAAAAATAAAGTGCGAAATCGTGGAAATATATAGTAACTAAATAGATTGAAAAGAAAATCAATTAAAATTACAATCGATTAAGATCTCAAAATGTTTAAAAATCAATACGACAAGCTTGATTTTGATGTTTATATTAAAAAAATGAGCTTTAAATTAAAATCAATATAACTTCAAAAATGTTTAATTGATATAAAACGTTTACTTTTCTCAACGAAATTATACTGTTTACTCTAATTAAACTAAATCAAAAGATCTGTTTATTCTTAAATTTTATGAAATAATTTAATGTATCAAAAAAAAAATGATATGCTTATAAAAAAAAAATTGTTTCAAGCTATGGTCTTGTAACAATTTGAATTTAGTTTCAAAATTAGATTTTTAAATTATTAACTACGACAATTAAAACTGAAGTATACTTACAACTTACTAAATTTAAAAAGTTTATCTATTCATTGTTAATTTGAATAAACGATGGTGACAAAATGATTCCTTAAAACATTTTAAGAAAAAAAACCAAATTGTGAGATTTTAAATATCAAAAATTCGATCATCGAACTTCAAAAAATCTTTCAGAAAATTCGAACAACATTATAATTAAATTGTAAACAACCGTTTTGCTAAAAGTTAAACGTATCGTAACTATCGCAACAATTTTTATAGAATGACAATCTAGCGAATTGCGAACAAAAGTAAATTTTTGAGATTTTTTTAATCGCATTTTATAAAATGACTACAAATCAAGTTTAAGGCTTGAAAATGTGATTTTTAATTTTAATTAGGTAAAAAAAATAACGCTTGCTATGAACTGCCTTAACTCTGGTTAAAATTTAATATCGCTAATATTGAAAATGGTTTAATATTATTAATATGCAATCTGTTATCAGATTGATATATATTTTTTTAATTATTGTTAACTATAATTATTGATGACAATTTTAGCTTATTTTTAGTTTAGTAAAAAACACTGATCCTAAAGTTAAAAAGCTTAAAAATTCAATAAATAACTCAATATTTATTTTAAAACCATTTTTAGTTTTTCTTTTGTTTTAAAAACAACTTAATTGATTTTAATCAAGTTATTGTGATAGTATTAAAATAAATAAATATAAATTGTATACATGATAACATTATAAAATAAGAAAAAATTTAGAAATGACAGAATTACTCTACTTACCGCCAAAATAATTTGCATTAACAAAAATATTTTTTTTTAGAAAAATAAGCTAAAAATTTATATATTTTTCATATCTATTTGCTTAATAGAACTTACCTAAAATAGAATACAAAAGTTCTTCAGAACCATTTTTTGAAGGATTTAAGTTAACAAGTAACTTTAATAAACTATTTTGGCTTTAATTAGTTAATCCACAAATCATCGATAAACAACTCTCCAGCTTTTCATTGGCCATAATCTCTTCACTACTTAAACAATTATATGCATATACAGATGCACAAAACTCCATAATTGTTAAGTGTGCAAATTGATAATAACATTCCAGATTTGTTTCAATCTTTTCTATAAATTCAAAAAGATTACTTTCATTTTCATCAAAATCAATGATAAAAGTTTGAATTTCTTCTTCTGAAAAAATTACTTTATTTTCAACAAACAATTCATATGCAATTTTACAAATATTTAAAATATATTTTTTATTGGAATCGTCTTTTATTGGAATGAACTTGGAATAGTGGGCCGAACCCTTCCCAGTCTGCCCCTGCTTAAGTATTATTAATTACAAAATAATGTCTTTTTTAACCCGACGCAAAAGCTTTTTAAAACATTAAAAACAAAAATTTTAATCAATTTCACGTTTCATTAGCCAAATTTATTTTACGCGGTCCGAACTTATGATTACGATGCACAGTGACTCAAAACAACATAAATATGGTAATAAAACCCTCATAACTTTTCTCTAAATTAAGTGCCCTTTTTTAAATAATATTAAATTACAATAATTTTTTATTTCAAAAGTATAAATAATTTTTTAATAAAACTTTTATTTTGTATTTTATAGTAAAAAAAAGTGAAAAAATATGTTATTATTTTCAAAAAAATCTGAAAAATTTGAGATTTTTATTTAACTAAAAAAGAGTAGTTTTATTTTAAATAAAAGTGTATATTTATTTTGAAGATAATCTTTTGGCTCTATATATTTCAAATTTACTAAAAAGAATAAAATAGGCTGATTTTTTTGTTAAAGTTTAAAGACTTTTTGAAAAAAAAGGCAGCAAGTAATTGTTTTTTTTTGAATTATATATCAGCTAAAAAAATGTTCCACCGAGTTTCAAAAATGTATATTTTTTTCTAGTTAATTAACATTTCTACTTTTAAAATATAAAGGGATTACTGCGGTCTCCTGCGTTATTGGAAGTTATAAAAGAAATACAAATGTTGTTAATCACTTAAAAACCTTGTTTTCCGCCATTTTTGAAAGTATTTTGTTATAATCAAAACAAATGAAAAAGGCGGGAAACTTAAATTTTAATTTTTTACTTGTATTACTTGGTTTAATATAGTTTTTAAATCATAAATATTAAATATAGTTTTAAAAAACGTGCTTTTGTCATTATATACTATTTAAAAGTTTGTTAAAATATTGACAATTTTAAAGAAAGATTTATTATTCGATAAGTACAACATGTTTGAAAAAGCTTAACTGAACAATTTTATTATTTCCTGTAATATAATTTTAACTTAGTAATATAGTGTTTTTACAGGATGTAACAATGTAACAATTGTTAAAGTCATAACAAAATAAAATTTTAAACAGTGTAAAGTAAAAGAATATATAATGTAATTTAAAATGTTTCTGATATATTAGTTTTATTATATTGATGGTTCTTAAAAACAATAGCAATGAAAAGATTAGATCTTATCCCAAGTATACGTGAATTAGGAGTGGATAAATTAAGATTATGGAAGGATTTACTTAATGAAATAAAAAAAAACTGAAGAAATTCACAAAGAAAACTTAAATAAAGTAAAAGTTGCTTTAGTTATATTTATTTCAAAGGTGAAGAAAAAACTAAAACAATGGGGACGAAATTATGACACATTTATACAAAAAGAAAATCGTTGGCTTCAAAAAAATCTTATGAACAATAAAAATAGCCATTTTGGCTCTGGAAGGCCCCATAAACAATGGAGTGTTCTTTGAGAGCGAAGCAAAAGAAAAATAATAAAAGAACTAGCCACTGAACATCATGAAGCTCTATTTTTAGCTTCTGCAAAAAGTGCAAATGCTGCTGGAAAAAAAAAAGCCTCGAATATAAAAAACAATATTTTTAATGTTTTAGAGATAGAAAAGTTGACGAAACTATAGATAAAACCTTTCCCGTTAATATGAGTGTAGAGTAAGCTCTTGCGTTAAAAATGAACACTGATCTCAGCAATAAACAATATCAAATGATCAAAAACTCAGCTCTTGTACACAATTTGCATATTTCTCCTACATTGCACGATATTTTCGAGGAAAAATTGACATGTTATCCTGAGAATATACACTTTTCTGAATTTTCTGCAATGTGTACTCTTCAAAGCATGTTAGATCACACCGTGAGTAGAATAACTGAAACGATTGATATGCCTAATTGTGGTCAAGTTAACAAAATATTTGGAGTTTTATATGGAAAGATTGGTTTTGATGGAGCATCAAGCCAAATTATTTATAAACAGAAATACGAGACAAGCAACAAAAGTATGAAACTTAAAAGTGAAGAAAATCTTTTTAGTACAGCTTTTGTGTCTCTATTGTTCAAAGTAGAAATGTGGAAAATTGGAAATCCTTCAAGTTGTCACTTTTGTAGACCTCTTCATCTGCAATATAAAAAAGAGAGTCCAATTTTATCAAGAGAAGAAGAATCAGATCTAAAAAATCAAATGAATACCTTAAAGACGTTTTGCAAAGTTTTTGATATTGCAGGAAGAAAGGTAACTTTTAATATCAGCTACAGAGTTGATCTTACAATGTTTTATAATAAAGTAGTTAACGCACTTGCAGAGACAAAATACACTCAATCCTGCACTGTGTGCGATGCTAAATCCAACCCATTAAAAGCAAAAACTGAGAATGAGTCAGCCTTGGGGTTCGGAATTTCAGCTTTGCATTGCTGGATAAAATGCTTGGAATTTATTCTCCATTTGAGTTATAAAATTAAAATTAAAAAATATAAACCAAAAACAATTGAGAAAAATTATGTGAAGACTTAAAAAAAAAAAAAATTCAGGTACTCTTCAGAGAACGGTTAAGTCTATAAATTGACGTGCCTAAAACTGGGTCTGGAAATACCAACGACGGCAATACTGCCAGAAGGGCATTTAAAAATAGTGAAGTTTTTTCTGAAAATACTAAAGTTGATTGTGATATAATTGAAAGATTGCATAATATTCTCATAACTATATCTTGTGGATATCCTATTAATATCAATGAATTAGATTTATACTGCACTGAAACAGCATATCTTTCAGAAAACATAAGATCTATCAAGGAAAACCGTTACCAGACGAAGTTATTAAACTAATTGTAATGTAAATAATAAAATAAGTGTAACAAAATATAGTTTTATTATATTATATTTTCTCCATGTATCAACATCCTTCAAAAACCTTTTTTTTCTAATATCAAGTAGAGTAATATATCAAGATGATGTGTTTGTCTTGAAGATTGTAAAACTTGAAGAAAAAATTTTTTGTACGCGTATAGTCACCTTTAATGCGCGCATACGCGCGTTATACGCGTTGAAGCTGCGCGTAAATAAAAATTATCAACAAATTTGAAATCTTTGACCCAAAAAATACTATTTTGATATATAACATTATTTATTTACAATTTATGTCAAATTTTATTTAATTTTTGCCGTTTTTTGATCGCCCTGATTCACTGTGCGATGTAGGGAAAAAAATAAAAAATGCTAGCTTCTCAGTTTGATAAAATATTAAAAGCAAGTGTTCTACATCCTAATATTTATACTTTTTCTGGCTAGATTGTTAAATCGCTTCAATTAATTTGTGCTTCTGCTTCCCAGTGAAAAAGCGCATGTAACCCATGTGGGGATTATTATTTTGTCCCATGTGGGTTTCATATGGTAAATCCCACATGGGTTTTATGGGGTAAATCCTAAATGGAATATAGGTGGAAAATACTACATGTTATAGATCTTAAATGCCACATATTTTAATCCAAATGGTATAAAAGTAGTCAATACTAGACAAATGAAAGTCCGAATGCTTCTATGATAATTTTTAAAATTTTTTTAATTTAAAAATATAGTAACTTATAATTAATCATCGAAGCTTTCAGAGAGGCTTAACTTATTCTGGTATTTGCTACTTTATCCCATTTGGTATTCAAAACATGTAGCATTTTTGATCTTTTACATGTGATGTTTTCCACCTATAATCTATGTGGGATTTACCTTAAACTATTATGACGAAATTTTAAAAAAATTAAAAAAACGTGTTGCAAAATGAATTTATTTCAAAATAAGTGCTATTAATCAATACATCCAAAATGAATACTAAAAATATTATTTTTTCTTTTGCGATTTATACGCCGTTTTTTGTCGATTGAATTAATTATATCGCTTCGGCTTGTATAATACCAAGGTTTTTAGTATCTTCTAACTTTCTTCAAACATTTTCTTAAAAAAAAATATAAATACAAATATATATAAATATAAATTATTATTTCCTAATTTATTACTTACAATGACTAACGTTTTATGGGTAATTGAACACATATTATGCGTAATGAGCTTGAACCCATGAGGAGAATTCTGAAAAAAAGTGATCAATTAGGATAAGTTGTTAAACAAAAAAACAAAAACAAAAATGTAAAAACCTACTTTTTCAATGATGTAGACGTTGGGTGCAATAGCCACTGGATGCAAAAGTATCTTTACTTTTTCGTCACACACACGGCCTTCTATAATAACAGGCCTTGACATCGCGCAAAATGCCGTAAAAACTGAAGGCCGATTAAACTTTCACTTTTACTTATATTGATATATTTTTATATTAGGTAGGGTGTAATGGCAGTCTATGTTTTCTAATAATAATCTCTAGTAAAAACGGAAATATAAAAAGAAAACCAAAAAATTGTTAAAAGATAATCATGCTTTTCGTATTTCAAATTTCATTAAGAATATTTATGTAATATTAAATAGTATCAATAACAAGCAGAACCATAACAAAGTATATATCTATATATTAGAAAGATAACTGTATTTTTAATTTTTTTTTGCTAAAAATGGTAACAATAAAAATCACCAACAATAAAAAACGCCAACAAAAGTTGATTCAAGCAAAAAAAAAGTTTTATCAATAATCTTAACAGGGTAAATATTTACAAATCCAAACATATTGAGAGACATATAGGCTAACGAGAAAATAAAAAACATAACAAGTAAATAGCATAATAATGTACAAAACTAATTTTCACATAAATTATGATAGCTTTAGTATTTTGGGAGTGGTAATTAGTGAGTAATTCTTTAGCAGAATATTAAAATATGCTCTGCATTATATTTTTGTGATTTTAAATTCATATTTAGCAGCAATGAACTGAAACTGAGTAACACAAAATGTTCTGCATAAAAGGGTCAGTAGCACATTGACATATGTCACAAGAATGACCATTGATACCATCAACAGGAATGTCAAGTTGTAATATCAATTTAGTATGTTCAATATTAATTTTTTCAATTACAAATTTAGCGTTTATAAAGTAAGTACCTCCAGATCCCTGTCGAAGCTTAGAAAAAGCTTTTTCAAGTGGATCTGTTGAAAACCAACCTAATAAGACATACTTTGCTCCATTACTCAACAAAGTTTCTACGAGATCAATAAAGCCAGGGGAGGAGTTCTGCTTCTCCACGACAACGCGAGACCGCACACCGCTCGCGTGACTCAGGACAAGCTCCAAAGCCTTGGTTGGGAGAGTTTGCCTCATCC
Source organism: Hydra vulgaris (assembly GCF_038396675.1). Taxonomy (NCBI): domain Eukaryota; kingdom Metazoa; phylum Cnidaria; class Hydrozoa; order Anthoathecata; family Hydridae; genus Hydra; species Hydra vulgaris. The sequence continues at coordinate 12,675,697 of NC_088921.1, read as the reverse complement.
ACCATACTCGCCAGACCTCTCCCCTTCTGATTTCCATTTTTTCCTTTCCCTGGGAAATCATTTAAAAGGACAGCAGTTCCGAGACCAAGACGCGGTTGAAATGGAGTTGAAAGCTTTTATAGACTCAAAGGACCGAGACTTTTTTAGAAGTGGAATAAATAAGCTTGTTTTACGTTGGGAAAAGGTTTTAGATGCTAATGGTGACTATTTTGATGAATAAATGTACTAACTTTTGTCGTTTTGTGTGTTTTTATTATATACGGAAAAACCGCACGAACTTTTTTGGTTACCTAATATATAATAAGGTTCATAAAACTTAAGGGACTTACGAAGTACATTGATGAACAAAAACAGGATATTTACAGAAACTTTTATATATATATATATATATATATATATATATATATATATATATATATATATATATATATATATATATATATATATATATATATATATATATATTATTTTTACTTTATTTACAACACCATTTGATATACAACAAACCCTTACAAAGCTTACAATAATTCAGTTAAAATTCAATCTTAGTTATTGAAATGTAATAAATTTAACATCAATAGAAAAGTAAAGCTGTCATCATTTAAAATGTAAAGGGTGTTGTCAAAATATGTTGATAGTAAAATTAAGATACTAATAAAATTACGTTCAACAATGATAAATATTCTTACTGTAGTAAGAATTAGTACTAGTTAACAAATTTGAACAAATAAATGTAAAATAGTGAAAAACAATGAACAAATAACTTGAACTTAAACTAAATCTTGAATTTGAATTAATTGGTACTAATTTGTTCAAGCATAACCTTAAAAAATAAGTTTTTATAACAAATTATACGTATAACTAGTTATACATATAGTTAACTATCAGGAGTTATATGTATAACTATATAACTATATGCATTTTAAAGCATATTATTTTATTTAAACATTACTTTAGATCATATTACTTTGAAAACTGGACTCAGAGGCTTTATTCTCAATAACACTGTGGTACTCCAGATTAAAAATTGAAAAGTTTCTGTAAATATCCTGTTTTTGTTCCTCAATGTACTTCGTAAGTCCCTTAAGTCTTAAGGACCTTATTATATCTAAAGTTAAAAGTTTTGGAGCATAAAAAAAGTTACAGAAACCCATCTCCATCCTATTCCATAAAGATTCGAATGGTCTACTCAAAATACTATCGTTAACCAAGATCAAAAAGTGTACAAAAAACCAATGTTTAAAACAAGTTTATAAAAAGAGATAAAATGCAAACATTTTGTCAGACATTATTATTCCAGTTGAACAATATGGAAAAAGATTAGCTAAAATAAAAATTGAATCAATCATAAAAACAAAGTGAAATGCTGAAACAAAAATACAATTCAACAAAAAGAAAATTATAGTCATAAAAATTATAAAAGGAACCCTTCATATATACCCTCTAAAAAATGAAGCGTTGATTTAATGTTGATCAAAGTTGATTTTGCGTTGACATTAGCGATCAACGGTCGTTGATTTACTGTTGACAAAAAACAAATTTATTGAGCTGTTTACTAACAGTAACTTGCTGAGCAAACTACATGTTCTGCTGGGATTTTTTTGTTATTTTTGGTGGTAATAACACGTTTGTTCAAATTTTAATTATATTACTGTACCGTAATATAATTAAAACCTTTATAGTCTATAATATAGATGGATAGAATGTAATATAGATGGATAGAATAAATGGATAGATAAAATCTATGAAATGAGTATAAACTTTATTGAAAAACATATATTTTGTTAAGTAATTATATTTTCAGTTCTTGAACAAAGATTATCCTAATGAAATTAGGGTAGTTCTTTAACTATTTGAGGATAATAGAACATCTTAATATAAAAATTTTAAAAACTTAAAATGAAAAAGTCACAACTTTAGCAGCAATTTGGCTTTTAATGCTTATTATAATAACATTGCTATTATTATAGCAAATTAGTAATGTTTATGACTGGAAGTATTTGCCTGATAAATTCTGACTGCAAACTTAAATCATATAGTACAAAATGCAATTTAAAATGGTTTTTTGTGTATAAGAATAATAATTCCTTTTTTTTTTTTCTTTTGTGATGTATTAAAATAAAAATTTTAATGCCTAAATGTCACAGAAGCCTATACATAAGAGAATTTATGAAAGAAAAACGAGATACTGAAAAAAGAATAAAATATCTTCTTGAAGAGTGCAATATTGTTAGTAGAGGGAATTGCTTTCATCTAGATTTAGTCATTCAAAATATTTTTGAAGTTTCTGAAGATGTGCACAGCGATATATTGATGTTTTCAATCACTTTGCCTGAAAATAAATTTTGTTTAAGTAAAGTTGAATCTAATTATGGTGATGTTGACGACATTGCAGTTGAAAATAGTTTATACAGTAGTATTGATACTCTAACTTCAACAAAAGATTTTTTATATGAGTGGTCATTAAAATACTGTATAATAAATGATGCTTTAAATGCACTTTTCTTTAACTAAAATAAATTTACTTTATTTATACCAAAATGCAGGTAGACATTACAAAAATCTCTTCAAAAAGTTAATGTTTTATATGTCAGTGGAGGCAATTATACATATCTTGGAGTTGAAAGTGCAATTGATTATTATATATCAACAGTTGGAAATAAGGAAAAGCTTGATCTAATTGTAAGTATTGATGGTGCACCTATGTACAATAGTAAAAAGACTTCCATTTGGCCTATACTATTTACAATTAACAGAAAAGGACCATATGCTGTTGAGTACTTTGAAGATTTTTTTCTTGAAATGAAAAAATTGCAAACTAATGGGTATAAACAGCTGCATGTGACTATTAAAGCTTTTGTTTGTAATACGCCTGCAAGAGCATTTGTTAAATGCATTATAGGGCATAGTGGCTACCATAGTAGTCACTATGCCCTAGCCTGTGAAAGATGTATGGCAGTTGGCACACATAAACATGGTGTAAGATTATTGGAAACAACTACTTTTCCAACTAAATTTCCTAATGGTAACTGGATTCCCATTGGACTATATGCACCTTATATGTCTTAGGGTAGTTAAAAAAACTTCTAATAAACTGGTGTAAAGGTCCCCGATGTATTAGAATAAGTCAATCTGTTAAAGACAGTATTTCAAATGAACTCATAAATTTACGAAGTTATACACCATCCAATCTTCAATGTAGACCACGCTCTTTAAATGAACTTGAGAAGTGAAAAGCAACAGAGTTTCGATTCTTTCTGCTTTATGCTGGACCTGTTGTTTCAAAAAGGGAAAATAAATAAAACTAACTATGACTTTTTTATTTCTCGTTCAATTGCTATGCACATACTGCTTTCTGATAAAATGGTGAAAAATGAATTGTTAGTGGCATTTGCTAAATAGTTGCTTATATGGTTTAATTAGAGTACAAATTTTGTATGGGGAGATCTTGGTAACATACAATGTTCATAGCATGATTCATTTAGCTGATGATTGTGTTAACTTTGGAGAAAGTCTTGATCATCTATCAGCTTTTCCTTTTGAAAACTTTTTGGGTTGAATTAAAAAAATGGTGTGAAAATCACATCAGACTGTTGCCCAAAAAGTGAATCAACAAAATATTTTTCTTAGAGAAAGGAATGGTAAAGAAATTTCTCTCCAAGTGGTAAATAAAAAGATCACATCAAATCTACAAGACAGAGTTTATTTCATTCAAGACAAAGGGTTTATTTTAGTAGAAAAGGTTTTGGTAGATCTTGTAAAATGCAACACTCTAAATCCTGATTCAGTTCGAAAGTTTTTTCCTGATTGTTTTGAAACATCTTATTTAGATGTTTGTTATGTAAATTCATTAGCCAACCTAAAAACAATTTTTCTGAAAAAAAAAAGAACTTTTGAAAAAAGGCTAGATGAAACCTGTTCAAAAAGGTGGTTATGCTTTTTTTTCTGCTTAGACATTGTGATATTGTTTATGATCACTGATTTCTTGAATTAAAACACAAATTTTGATTATACTTGCAGACCATCAATTTTTAAAGAATGTCTGTGCATGTGTCATTATGTAAAATTTGTTATAAATTTGTCAAATATTAGTTCATTGAATAATTTTAAAGTGAGTTTAATGCATTTTAATTTATAATTTTTGTGTGTGAAACAAATATCTGGTATGTTTATAGAAATAACAAAAATGTTTACGCTGGTGTTTTACATTAATAAATATAAAAAGCGTTTTACAAAGTTCATTGTTTTTAATCTCTAATATATTTTTAATTTTATTTTGTAACTTATGTAAGATTGTTTAGAATTAAATTGCACCAGAATATTGAAATGTCATTTGCCATTGTTGAATTTTTAAATGGAAAAATTAAAGTAGCGGTAGTTATTGCTAAAAGTTGGATGAAAAATGATGGGAAAAGCTTCTGGCCTTTATTTAAAAGTTCCGCTGTGATTCGTAAAGCTGTCACAACCTTGCAGGCATTAACCTCTGATTGGAAGATATACCCAGCTAGGATTTTATACACTACAGGTTTGCATATTATTATAAGAAAATGTAAAATAATTAAATTAGATACTGAACTATATGTTTTGACCAGGGCACTGGAGAGGATAAACATGTGCTGGTGCAAATTTATTTTTGGCCCCCCTTTACAATATGACTATTCTCTCATTTATTTTTATCACTTATTTTAAATCCAATATTCAAACGGGCATTTGTTTAAATTATATGTTCTGAATGTCATTAGAATGTTTAAAGAAGATTCCCAACAATTTTTTTAATTGTTGACAAAAACATTTTTATTTTGGAGTCTTTATAAAAAAAAAATTTTTAACAATGTTTTTAGTTTTTTTTAAACTTTTAGTGTTTTTTAAAAACTAAAAAATTTATTAATTTTCATGGGTTTTTCATTAAAATTCATTATTTTTTATGCGGTGCACCAGCTGCACTCCATTCTCATAGCGCCTGCTTTTGCCGCAAACATTTCAATTACATTTTTATTAGATATTGATAAATGATTTTACGTACATAGATTTGTGTTTAGATTTTTATGAAGAAGCTCAGTCACGCTTAGAGAAAGCAGCAGATACTTTAAATATTGAAACTAACACCGAAGAGAATAAAGGGACAAAGCAAAACTAAATTTTACCAAAATTAGCTTTTTAATAAATAAAAAATTTTGCAATAAAGAATTACACAAATCATGCACTTTTTTTGTTTAAAAAGTAAAGTTTATATTAAAGGAGAAAGACGGCAATGACATTATGTGAAAGTGATGAAGATATTGTGGTTGGTGATGAAGAACTATACAGAAGATATTATTTTGATAGTTCAAATAGCCAAAGAACATCTAACGTGATTCTAAATATAGCAGGTTAACTATTTTTGTAAAAGTAAAATAATGGTTTGTTAAAATAAACATGCTTATTTTTTTACTGAATTATAGATGTTTTTAAATCTATATCAACTCCCCATTTACACAGTTAAATAGCAAGCTTTTCAGTTGCTGAAAATAACATTGACTTCTCGAAAGAAACTAATCTATCTCAAGGGAAAATGATGTTGTCTTCAAATATATTGGTAAAAAAAAGTCCTAATGTTGCTTTGATCTAATTAAAATCTGTGTGTGTGTGCAGTAAAAAAATTAATAGAAATCAGAACTATATGTTATAGAATATAATTTTGTTGACAAATATTTTATAAATATATGTTTGTTAACAAGTTTAAATAAAAATCACTATATAATGTTTAAAAATTGTGTTTAATTTTTGTAGGTATAATTTATCTATACCTAGGTAGAAAATGGCTCTAAAAATCGTGTTTTGTATAAAAAGGATAGCAGAGAAAATTGTCAGGGTAAATTAAATTTTTAAGAATGTACATTTTAATGTGTTAATCAAAGTTTTTAATTTATTTTTTCCATTTAGATAATTTTTCATGGTTAATTAATGGTACAAAATATTTTACATAAATAATAATAAATTATTTATTTTACTACATTTCAAAAATTTGCGTTGGCAAAAATAGATAAAAAGGTACTACTGTTGCTTTTTATTTTAATATCATTTATTGCATATGTAACCCAAAAATTTTCAAAATTTTGAATCAAATCAGAAAATTGATTCAATAGTCAATTTTAAAAATCCATGTATTGAAATTAAGATTAATATTCAATGAAAATAAATATGAATTTTATTCATATAGAATGAACATAATATGTATTCTGACCCTTAAGTAATTTTTATTTTTTTAATAATAGATGAGTTCTCTTAGTCGTTGTGGAAGTAATACTCCATATAAATCGGCTTTTGCTTTTGGAAAGTTGTTGATGAGCGAGGACGCTGGGGCTTGTTTTAATGTCTCTGGTGGTTCATTGAAGATAAATTTTAAAACATACACCCTGTATCATATGATAGTGGGTTAGAATGGTTTTATGCATTTTCTTAGATTTTTTTTTCTACAGGAAATATATTTTGTTTATCCTAGTCAGTTATTTATGTAACTATTTGCTATAATTTCTGCAGTTTGATTTTTTTTAAATTTGATTTGAATTTTTGATTTAGATACGATTACACGACAGCATCATGATGCAAAAATTTGAGAATGTTATTCAGGCATTTCGAAATTTTTAAGGCAATCAGGAACACGACTCAATCGAAAAGTTTTTAAAATGAACAATCCTGCAAACGCTAAATAAATTGTTTGAAAATGTAAATTTTGTGTTAAATTCAATAAAAAACTTTCTTACTTAACGCAATGCCTACTTTCTTTTATTATTCTTTTGAGTTAGCTTTGAATTGCTCTATCAATAAATTTTTTGCTAAATCCTTTATTTACAGCCTGTTTTTTACAAAACAAATAAAGATATGTATAAATTTAAAATATAAAGATTTTATATATGTACATATATACATCATATATATATCAATTATAAATTAGTAGAAAATCACTTAACAAAAATTTTTTTCAATTAACACAGTGTTTCATCAATAAAAAGACTCATCAGAAATAATGAGTTTTTTTTATTGATGAGAGCATTTCTGATGAGTCTTTTTATTGATGAAACACTGCGTTAAATGAAAAAAAATTTTGTTTAGTGATTTCCTACTAATTTATAATTGCTCTGTTCTTTTAAGAACATTAAGCACTTTATTTTGAAGAATACATTTTAAAGTTGTTTAAATAGCCGTCGACTATTATAAAAATCAGTGTTGAATCACCAGAAAAAATGTTTGTTATTAAACGTTGAAAGGCAACATTCGATCAACGTTTTTTGTAAACATCAAATCAACGTTGATAAGTGGCTAACATTTTGGACAAAAAATCAATATGGAATCAATGTTGACAAGAAACATTGAATCAACATCAAATCAACGCATCATTTTTTAGCGGGTACAAGTTCAAAAATAAAATTTTTAAAATATTTAAATTGCTTTTATCTTAAAAAAATTACAACGGTAACAAACTTTAAGTTTTTTTTTTTAATTTTCTAAATGGTTTTAACATAACAAAACCAAATTGCCAAATTTGACTTTCAACATAACGAAATTAGATTGCAAAACTTGATTTCAAGAAAATTTCAGTTTTTCATTTTCTTTTAACTATATATCGAATTTACTGTTTTTTCAACAATGACTAATAAAGTATTATTTTGGTAAATTTAAAAACGTTTGATGTATTCACTACTCATTTTTAGAGATTTTAAGTTGAAGTTACTTTTACTTTAGATTTTTTTTGACCACACTTTTGAGCAGGTTGACATGAAATAGAAATCGTTAAAAAAGAATTAAAAACCGCATCTTTTTTCATTTTTTGACCATTTTTTTAAATATTTAAAACCTTTAAATGACGAGGGGGTCCTAAACTTTATGTGGCTGTATCTTTTGAGCGCCAAAATATATTTTGATAAAATTTGAAACCTAATTACAATATATGTTTGAATTCAAGATAAAGAATTTTTAATTTCAAAAAATAACTTCCCTCAACCAGGGGGATGCAGGAGTCATTTTTCAAGGGTATTTCTGCCCCTGTGATCTGACTGCCGTGATTTTTAGCAAAAAATTATCATTTTAATGAATATTAGCAAAATAATAGTTGCAATTATCTTCTTGTCAAAAATCTATTAGGAATGTAACAAATTTTCCATCTCTACTGACACACACAAAACATCAATAAATCTCGATAACAAAATCAGACAAATAAAATGCCACAAACAGTATTTTAAAAATTATAATATGTTACAAAAATGAAAAAGTAATAGTTATTTTTTCAGTCTAAATATGTTCTTGAAAATTCTTCTTCTCGTTGAACTGTATTCAACAACCATAGCTCTTAGCTTTTCACCGTGATGGACGTTTATCTCAGATAGAACAAATCTTTTCACTATCTTGTTTAAGTTTTTATGCAATGCTTCAGATGTTTGTTCTGATGTAATACCTTGGATTTGCAGGATTTTTTGCCTTTCGAGATACTCCTTGAGATGGAACCTGATTATGCGAAACTTCCATTCAAGTGAAATCTTCATTGCAAATGCATCATGGACATATACTTTTAAGTGAAGCATGGACTCCATAAACCTTTCTATTTTTTCTTTGTAGGATATATTGAGTTTCATCCCAAAACAGCATTCAGCTACTAAATCAAACAAAATTTAAGCAAATATTAACTTGCTGAAAATAATAGTATTAACATATTCGTGTCTTCTAATTTTATTTAGACTGGTAGGTCAATAGTCCCCTATCTGTACTAATTGAATTAAAAACGATCTAATGTATTGAAACCCTAAGGAGGTTTAAAAAAGTACCTTCTTTAAACCTCCTCAGGTTTCAATACATTCCAGACATTTAAATGGAGAATAAAGTGTCATTTCGTCCAATGATCTTAAAACTTTGACACATTTAGGTCCATCAAAACCACCACCATTATATCCATACCTGATAACAGTGAAAAGAATATCAATAATTTTACTAACATGGCGTTCATAAATATAATATTTAAGTGGTGGAATTATGTTGATGATTTCTTCAGTCAATTTCTCATCCAACAGATATGGATAAGTAACATTTTTATAATATTGCATCTTTATACAATTTTTGATAATTCATCTGCAAGTGATTCGAAAGTCTTTAGAACTCCTTTTTCATCCATCACAATAACAACACGAGCATTTTCCACCGTGACCCTTGATTATAGAAAATAATTTATAGATATTGCTTACTTAAAATATAAAATATAAATGAAATTAGATACTTGCTGATAATACAATAATGATGTTGATCAATTTGAGGTCAGAAGTCAAGGTAAACTTCAATTGATTGAGTTGAAGGAGTTGGAAAAGTGTTTTCAGATTGTGATGATTCTCTTCTACGTTTTGAACTATGTCTAAGATAATTACTTTGATGACCCCTGTGTACTTCTGGTTTCTTGATTGAAAATCTAATACTGATGTGTCAAACACGTTCATGACAATTTTTAGAGATCCCTGCCCTCCATCAATATCAATGCGTACAACAGAACTAAAAATATCTATTCTGAAGGAACAAACTTCAGTTACAAGCATAGATAGGTCAGTACAATAAACAATATCTTTTTCAAAAAAGTTTTTACAGATCTTGAGCTGACATTTTTTCACATTGTAAAACCTATTCAAGTAGCGTGACATTTTTATAAATTCAACATAAGTGTTCTCCTGTTTTCCTGATCGTCCAACATCCTTTCTTATCTCCTTCATTATTCCTAACACTGCACAATTTGGAAGATCATGGTTTATCTTCAAGTTCATGATTGTTTCACTTCTTATATGCCTTATAGGTGATCGGTCTCTGTATACTTTAACAGGAAGAGCTTTTCCTTCTGTTGCAAGTTTTATTTTTTTACAATCACCAACAACAGATATTTTTTTTAGCGTACAAGAAACAACTCTGTCAGCGATATTTTGATTTTTTGAAGTAATTAAGGCGTGAAGATTTTAAACAGTTTTTTTTTTTGCTGCAAGGATGTGGAATACCAGGACAAGAATTTGACAGCATTCTGAGCAAAATGACCTTCTTTTTACGAATATTATGTTTTCAGATTCTACGTAGGTGAATTCAGAAAGATTAAGTGTACTACTACTTTAAGTACATTGCCCTAACCAGCAAATAGCACAATTGCAGTTGCCATCTTTTTGTTTAATTCTTCCCAACTTTTTAATTTGATCACGACCATTTATCCAGGAAGTCTCTTACTGGTAGCTTTACCTTTCTGTTTTAAATATAAGTTTGTATTGCAACTTCCGCATATTCCTGACGGATGAGAACTTAGGCTCAGACTGAATCCAGGGTCCACAAAGTCTTTGATTAGATAAATCAATGAATCATTCTTCTCCAAAGATAGACGTTTTTTGTCTTTATTGACACAACAAAAACATATCCATCTCCTACTTTCTGATTGAGATCTTGCTTTTATTTAGTCTCTAAATAAAATTAACTTCAATTTCAGACACAAACCACGTGATTTGCAAACAAGAGTAAAAAGACCCTTGAAAAACGCCCCCTGCATCCCCCTGGTTTAGGGCAAGTAATTTTTGAAAAGAAACAAAATATTATCTTGAATCCCATCATAAATTGTAATTAGGCTTCAAATTTTATCAAAATATATTTTGACGCTCAAAAGATATAGCCACATAAAGTTTAGGACCCCCTCATTATTTGAAGGTTTTAAATATTTAGAAAAATGGTCAAAAAATAATAAAAGATGATTTTTAATTCGTTTTCAACGGTTTCTATTTCATGTCAACCTGCTCAAAAGTGTTGTTAAAAAAAATCTGAAGTAAAAATAACTTCAACTTAAAACCTCTTAAATTGAGCAGTGTATTGGTCTCTAGCAGGTATGATTAAAAAACATAAAGTTTTGCATCAGCACACTCTATCTGGAGCTGGCATTGAACATAACATTGAGGAACATTTTCTTCTTATTGTTCATAACCCAACACAGCTTTGAGTTTTCTAGTCTAACAAACTTCTTCTATCAGGGTCACTTATTTTTATCAGGGCTACAACCATATTTATTGTTCATTAGGCTAATAAAGTATAGGCATTTTTTAACTTTTGCTTTAGAACGAAGTTTTCAAATAATTTCTTTTTTTGAATATTTTCTAAATGGCCTAGGCCTGGTGTAGAAGCCTGGTTTTATATTTAAAAACAACCCAACATAATATAACACTTAAAAAGTTTCCCAAAAAAACCAAGTAAATCAGAAAGTCAACAAGCTGTAATTTTATGTTTTCTAAAATCATGCCACTATTTTGTGTTTTTTTCTAAGTTTATTACCTTAGTAACCACATGGCTTCTTTTGGAGTCATGCGGTTACTAAGATCAATATTCACAATACCAGTGTCAAAACGCTCTCTATTAAAGAGAAATATGGTATGCCTTTTAAACCGTTACAAGTGCATTGTATATAAGTATTTTCAGTGTTATTTAGAATGATATTAGTGACACTTTTGGTACTATTTTTGAAAGTGTAATTTTTCTTAAAGTATTACTATCATTTGAATCTTCTATGATTTTATTGATTTAGAAGCCAATGTTTTCAATTTTAGCATTATCTATGTGAAGTATAATTAAATCAAATAATGAGGTATTAAAACAAATACAATCTGATAAAACAAAGGCAGTTCTTTGTAACTATTTAAAATGTAAATGTTGACAGACAGATGATTTGCGTTCAAATTTCAATTTCATTAGTACAAAATAAACACGATACAGCTAAACAGCCACTTTTTTAAAGACTTATTTCAACTTTAAAACAATTTTTTTTTTTTTTTTTATACATGTTTTATTTTACAACTACAAAGTAATTACAAGGACCAATTACTGATTGGCAGTAAAGATATACAAATTTAAATCTTAAATATAAAGTTTCAAATATACGAGGTAAATCAAAATATAGTTGCTTACAACTCCGAGATATGAATAAAATAAATACCAATTTCAATACTATAATAGCGTATAAGTAAAATTAATCCGAGAAATATATCTCCAATTGAAATAAAAAATACATTACTCCAATTGAAATAAAAAATACAATAAATAAAAATAAATCTGCTAATTTTTTGGAGGAGAGTTTAGATGTTTCACTATAAGTTTATTTACCACATTTCAAAATAATGTTAGTGTATAAAAACAAAATTTGTGTAAGATTGATAAAACGAAGTACTTATTTGTAGTCATTGGAAGCTCGCAGAAGACTCAAGTCAGATTTGCCATCGAGTACCTATTTCTTAGACGTGTAATACACTTAAAAAATCAGTTGCATATGTGGTATATATTTACGTGTTACATATATACCTTGTTGTTAATATAATTTATATTATCGATTTTTATTAAAAGTTAAATTACATTTATTTATTCAAATTTAAAAAAATTCCTTACAGTTATTTAATTTGATTATTGCAGTTTTTAGCTTTTTTTTCAGAGAGTGTTCGTTGTTTAAGTTTAATAGTGATTCGTTTCTGGAAACTAATTTGTTAAATAAATAGGGACCACGATATGTAATTGAGAATTTTGAGAGTCTTGTTGTTTCAAAAGGTATCTTAAAGTTACCTGTTGCTCTTGTATTGTATTTATTTATATTGTTTTTAAAAAAGTGTGCTGTAAAATGTTCTGGAACCAGACTTAGTTTATATTTGAACATGAAAAGTATACTTTGAAAAATATTTATTTGGAATATATTTAGTGCGTTCATTTGTTCCAGTAAGGGTTGAGCATGAGTAAATTTGTTTTTGTTGTATACTAGTCTTGAAGCGTGTTTTTGACGTAAGTAAAGTGGTTGTAATTTAGATTTGTGGGTACTGCCCCATGCTATATTGGCATACATGAGATAGCTATGTATGAATGAATAGTAGATAAGTTTGAGACTTTTTTGTGACAAAAATGGTCTTGCCTTGTAAATTAAACCTATGTTCTTTGATATTTTTGTGTTTATGTAGTTTATGAGGGGTTTCTAGGAGATGTGTTCATCATTTAGAACTCCTAAAAACTTTGTATTCAGAGCTCTTTTGATGGTTATATTTTCTATATTAATTGTTGGGAGGTTCAGGAGTATTTTTTTAATTTGTTGATTAGAGTGAAATAGTATATACTTAGTTTTTTCTATATTGAGTGACAGTTTATTTGATTTAAACCATATGTTAACTTTTTTTAGTTCAGCATTTGTTTTTTCATAGAGGTCTTTGATTGTTTTTGACGAGTAAAATAAGTTTGTATCGTCGGCAAACATTATAGTTTTAAAGATATTAGAGGCGTTTGGAAGATCGTTTATATAAATAAGAAACAAAAGAATTTACTATCATTTCTCCGAACAATGACAAGTAAATATAAAATACTTGTGTACATAGATTTGATTACAATACGTCTTGTGCTCGAATAGTTTTAAAGAGATCATTATTTTTACATTCAAAATACGTTCTTGAAATTTTTTTTATTATTATTACCTTTTATTTATTTATTTTTACATCAACTTTATTTATGCATTGTTTTTTTATAATATTCTTAATTATAGTTTTAATAACATTAATTTTTCTTTTAATAGGCAGTTTAATAAATAGTTTCCAATACAATAGATTTATTGTTATTTTAATTATATTTTGCAGAAAACTCACAAGAAAAAGACAAAGAAATGTTATCAAGTGGAAAATAAATGTCAGAAAAAAGCAAAGGCAGTGTGGCAAGACCGACATAGATAGAAATGGTCAAAAGAGACCAGAGAGAAAAGTAGGAGAAGCTTGTTCTTCAGTGTGTAAACTAAAATGTTTTGAAGTTTTTAGTGCTAATAAGAGAGTTGAAATTCATTCTTATTTCTGGAACTTAAGTGACACTAAAAAACTTAACTTTTATACTCAAAATTTAGAAAAGTGGGATTGTGAAAGAAAAAGTAAATGTTCAGGAATTGGTAAACATAAGAAGTGTGTTTATAAATATCGTTTTGAAAAGAACGATGTTAGAAGCAGAGTTTGTAAATTATTTTTTCTAAAAACATTAGATATCAGTGAAAGAAGAATTTCCAATAACTTTGATAACGTGGTAAATAAAGTAAGTGGACTACGAAGGTCCCGAAGAATAGAAAAACGGTTTGTAGAAAAACTTCTAAACAAGTCTTAGATAAGATCAGAGAACATGCAAATAGTTTTCCAACAGTTGATTTACACTATTGCAGACAGAATAGTAACAAAAAATATTTAGAGCCGGCATTAAGTACAATTAAAATGTACAGGTTGTTTACACAAGCTTACCCAGAGTTCAATGAAAAAAAAGATGTTTATTATTCAACTTTTAATACAGAGTTTAATTTGGCATTTCATAAACCAAAGAAAGATTTGTGTGATTTATGTCAAAAGTATAAAAACAAAGAAGATGATCAAAAAATACTGCAGCATAGAGAGAGTAAGTTATTAACTAGACAAGAAAGAAAATGTGACGTAGCTTTGTTACGTCGCATTTTCTTTCTTCATTACGTAGGTAATGTTGCAAATGGAGAATACAAAACCACAGCAGTTATAACTTTTGCTAATATTTCTGCATTCTATTATAAAAGAAAATTAAATTGTTATAATTTCACAGCCCACTGTTCATTGAATAACAAAACTTATTGTGCACTTTGGAATGAATCTATGGCTGGTAGAGATGCAAATGAACTTGCAAGTTGTCTGTAAAAACTATTAAAGTTAATTATTCAAGATTGCCCTAATATATCAATTAATAAAATTATTTTGTGGTCTGATTCTTTTGTTCCCCGGAATAAGAACTCAATTGTGTCTATGGCAATAAAAAATTTTCAAAATGAAAGCAGAATACCACTCATTGAACAGAAGTATAGTGAACCTGGTCATAGTTCAGTACAGAATATTGACACTGCACATAGTGTGATTGAGAAAAAATTAAGACATTTTGAGATTTACAGTCCTCCTACATTATTCATGTTGCTGTCATCTGTTGAAAAAACTTCTGGAGTAGAGTCGAAAGTCATACAAATGTACAAAGATGATTTCAAAAACTTCAAACTTGCTTCCAAGTCTTTATATTTCCATAAAGTGCCTTTTGCAAAGGTAAAACTAATGTGTCATGAAAAACATCTACCTTTTCATATTAAATTCAAAAAATCGTTCTCTGGTCCGTTAATTGAAGAAAAATTGGTAAAAGGTACCCCTCAGAGAAAAAATAAACAGATGGTTTAAGTTCTGAAAGAATTTCCTCCATTAAAAAGTGATTCAACACGTTTTTTGTTCTGAGATAAAAAAATAAATGACCTTAAGTCAATGGTAAAATATTTTGTTTGTGATGATCTTGAATTTTGTAATACTCTTTTTAAGTCACATAGTCTGAACATTTAAACACATCACTTTGTAAAATGTTTTAATAAACGTATATATTTATTTCTTTATTGTAAAAAAAGGGAACAATAATGGAAATGGTTGTTTTTTATATTAAAGGTTTAAGTTATTTATGGCATTTTTCACAGACAAATCGCGACATTAGAATTATCTTGTTCTATCTCAACTTTTTGAAAAAATCGAGTTTGTATAGTTTTTGAATAGTTTTGCACTACGTTTTACTATTTTATTTATATTGAAAACATATAAAACTTTTAATACGGTGTTGCATGCCGTATTGCATTGTTCTATCTCCTAAATAAGCAAATTTGAAAATGTTATCTTATTTTAACTCCGATCAACCAATCATACATTTACAATTACATATTTGTACGGAATAATTTTGTTGTTATTGTAATTTTCAAAATGGCAACTAAAAATACTGACCATAAAATAGAACATGCTCTAAATCAAAAGGAAGGTATTTTTCACTTAGTTAGCGTTATAATTTTGCCAATTTTTTATTTTGATTATCCAGAATGCATAAAAAATAAAATAATTTATTATTTATGCATCCTAGATAATCAAGTAAAAAAGGTAATGGAGTTTTTTAATCTTTAGAGTCGCTTGGTATTACACCTTCTCGTAGGTCACTCCATGGTGAAATATCTAGAAAACGTAAAGCTGATACGAGTAATTGGAAACAAAATTTAAGAAAAACGCAACGTCAGTCGGGTAAAGCTTATAAAAATTCAAAAGGTAAACAAGTGCCTGAAAGATCTATTGCAACGCTAAAAAGTTGCAGAAATTGTAAGTTCAAATGCTCTACTAATATAACTGAGATCGAGCGTCAAGTTATATTTGATAAGTTGTGGACCTTAGATGATGACGGTAAAAAACATTTTTATTCAAAAATTATAGAAAAACTAGAGAAAAAACGCTGTCGGACAGCTGCTGGTGAAAATTCGAAAAGAAAAATGTCTTATTATTATGGCTTCTTTGTTTCTACTACACAATATAGAGTTTGTAAATCCTACTATCTTTCAACATTGAATATTAGTAGCCAAAGAATATTTTACTTTCACAAATTTAATAAATGCTTAACTACTGGAACGCCAATGCAATCAAAATTTAGAAGACATGTAAAAAAAAGCTTACCGGAAGATTCTAAAAAAGTTGTACGAGACCATATAAACCTTTTCCCAAGAATTGAGACCCATTATTGCAGGAAAAAGACATTTAAAGAGTATATGGAAGGATCACTCAATATAGGTAAACTGTATGATCGTTTTAAAATACATTGTGATGAAAATGACTATATACCAGTAAAAGAACATATGTATCGTTATATCTTCAATCACGAGTTCAACATAGAATTTCAAAAACCAAAGAAAGATTTATGTGACACATGCTATAAATATTGCAACATTGTTAATGCAAGCAATGAGCTTACAGATAGTTATAATAAGCACATAACATCAAGGAATGATACCAAAACTGAAAGTG
This sequence comes from Hydra vulgaris, assembly GCF_038396675.1. Taxonomy (NCBI): domain Eukaryota; kingdom Metazoa; phylum Cnidaria; class Hydrozoa; order Anthoathecata; family Hydridae; genus Hydra; species Hydra vulgaris. The sequence continues at coordinate 12,658,847 of NC_088921.1, read as the reverse complement.
AAAAAGATCGTCAAAATGCTGATCCTAAAACTGCAGTTGTTTGTATTGATCTTGAAAATGTTTTAAGTTTGCCTCGGGCTAATGTTGGAAACTTTTATTTCAAACGGAAACTTTCAAATTATAACTTAACTGGTCATTGTTCGCTTAACAAGAAAGGTTATTGCGTCCTTTGGCATGAAGCTATGGCTGGTCGTGGAGGAAATGATCTTGCCAGTGCTGTAACATGTCTGCTTCTGAAAATCATTGATGACCTTGACATAAATAAGTTCATACTTTGGTTCGATTCATGTGTACCACAAAACCGCAATAGTTTCATGTCAGCAGCTTTATGTGAATTTATTATACGATACCCACAAATTATAGTCATTGAGCAAAAGTTCTGCTAGCCAGGTCACTCCAGCATTCAAGAATGTGATAACATTCATAGTCAAATCGAAAAATCTCTCTCTGTTGCAGAAATATTTAGTCCGCTTGGACTAGAAAGAGCTATTAAAAATGTAAACCGTAAAAAACCATTCTCTGTTTACCAAATGCAATTAATAGGTGTGAAGAATTTTTCAGTTGTTGCTGGTTTTTCAAGTTATAAGTTAGTGCCTTATACAAGAGTTAAAAATCTTGTTTATCGAAACGGACTGCCATACCATGTTTTTTTTAAAACCTCATTTTCAGACAATTATTCACAAGTTCGTATTAATAAGTTTGTCAAGCGAGCAGCATCAAGCATTATTACCAAACCATTAAAGACAAATATATCAATGGCAGCTTGCTTACGTGCTCCTTATCAGTTTTTATCTGCTGAAAAAGCCAATGATATCATTTCCATGTATTCATACATGCCTGCTGTTGATATTGCATTTTACAAAGCATTAATAAAGTGATTTTATATATGACTTTCTCTGTTATTTATTTAGTATTGATATATAAAACATATAATTATTATTATTATTTAGAAATCTTGATAAAATTTCTTATTTAGCTTATTATTTATAATAGTTTTTAATAAATACTTAAACTCTTGTAATAGAATCACAGGTATACAAAAAATAAAATCAAGTTCATCTTGCATGTTGTTTGTAATTAGCTAAGTTTAATTGTTGTGTTAATATCTGTAAGACTTAAATAATTGATAGAAAATTTTAAAAAAGCTATTTCTTTGATAAATATTTATCATCTTTTTCCTATACGCTATATATTACCCTTTTTTTATTATGTGGCAAAGTGTTCTGTTTTAAATTAGATGTCTTAGTCTTGTTCAGAGCCGGCGCGAACAGGTATCAAACAAACTTGTAAGAACAGTGCAATAGTTAGTGGGTCGGAGCCCCTCCCAAAATAAATTTTAAAAAATTCCATTTTTAGGTATTACAAAAAAAAAACTCCTTTTACTTTAAAAAGAGTTCCCATAGATTCGCCGGGTCCCAACCAACCCTAATTTAGGGGCGTGGGGGTGCAACAGCAATGCGTAAGAAGAATGACTACCTAGAACAAAACTTCATCGATTTTCAACATGTCTTTGTTAAAAAATGTAGTTAATATATTTAATATATAAGATGTAACAAAATAACATTTTTGTATTTCGCAAAATACCAAAGTTATTTTGTTCTCCAAAAGTGGGTGGGAAAATATGGGGGTTAGCGAAATTTTCATAAGTTTTTTTTATTTAAAAAAAAAACAACGGAACAATCATAAATCTAAAAAAAATCTTTAATTCCCAAATAATTTTTTCAACTTAGCAGCAAACAAACTCAAACTTTGACATCGATTTTCTCAGTTTGCAAAAACATGGACTTATAACAATAATTCTAACGTCGCGAAATTGAAAGATGTATGATAAATTAGTTATTTTATTTTTAATTATTCGAAAATAAATAATATTAAAAAAAATTGCTTAATGTAAAAAAAAAAAAAAGTAATAGAAGCTTATTAATTTTTATATAAGAAGCTTGGAGATTAAAAACTGTATATTTCTGAATATAATGCCGATAAATTGGTTACCGAGAAAGAATTAGAGGAAAAAAATGTGAAGGACAGTGAAAATATAGTTATACTAAAGATATAAGTCATTGTAAGTTACAACATAAGAAAATTTAACCTTAATTCACCTACTATCAAATTAATTGCATCTATGACAATTGTATTCCGACAAAACGTTCTGATTTCGAAATACATTTGTCGTATTTGAAAAACAGTGCTCTTAGTTACGGAAAAAGTTTTTTTTTTTTTAACAATTCAAACAACTTATATTGATTTTAGTTAACTTTTAACTTTGTTAAATTTCAACATGTAACTAAATTTACATAAAGAGGTTTTGTACTTTAAACTTTGAATGCAAATTTCTCAATTTAAACACAGTGTCGTATACGACACTTGTATTCCGGGCTGACGATATATTTTATTTATTAATGTTTGTCTTACCTACTGCAATATTGCTTGAGAAACAACTTATTTAAGTTAACTAAAGAAATCAAAAAAATAAACAGTAAACAAAAAAATGTCCACAGGACTATTTTTTTTTTTACAAAATGTTTAATGCCCTTAATCTTTATAAACTTAATATACACCAAGTTTTACTATTCATGATTAAAACAAAACATGGTACATCTTTATTTATCTCTTAGAAATATTTTTAAAATTTATTTAGTTAAGAAACAGTTTTCTACAATTAACATGTTTAATTTAATTTTATTACAAAAGAAACTTTTTAAGATGTTAACATTTTAAAATTAATATCTAATTATTAATTTAGAATTAAGTAAACAACGTTATTTGTAACTTAAATGGAACTTTTATTTCCTAACAAAATAACTTCGAAGAAAAATTCTACAAAACTTTCGAACTTTTTTATTTTGACAACAAAAATCGTTTGAAGAAACAAATGGCGAAATCCTTAAATTTTTAAAATAGTTGTTCATGAACATAAATATAATGAGTAAATCAAAAATTAAAATAATTCAATTTATTCAATATTCAAAAATATATTTAATATTTTATTTTAAAAATGTTAAATATATAAAATATTAAACAAAATTTCCACATAACGTTATTAATATTTTCAAATTTTTAAAAACCTCAAAAAAAATTTACTCTACGTCTATGTTATTTAAAATCAATTAATAAAAAAAGAAAACGAAAATAATTCTAGTTTTATTTATTCATTTATAACTATATATCTTATTATATCCATTTAATAAAAATTAAAATTAATGTTAAACTAAAATTTTAAACATTTATTTAAGAGGTTGCTGAAAAAGTGTAAAAACTTTTTAGTATATATAGTATTTAGTAATTTATAGAAACTTATTAGTATATATAGTATTTAGTAATTTATAGTAATGCAACAGCATTACTATAAAACTATACTATTTACTATAAATATATATTGAAAGTGATAACTATGTTGCATAACAATAATAATAGCAATAATAATAATAACAATAATAATAATAATAACAATAATAATATATCAACATAATTTATAATTTTACTTTCACTAATATTTTAAAATAAAATTATATTTTATTAATTTAAATTTTTAAACATTAAAAATATAAAACTAAAATATTATTAAAACTATTTCGTATATTTTAATTATAAAATAATATATTAAATATTTCATTTATTACTTTATAATTATTGTTTATATTTTATTAAGATATTAAACATTATAAAGTTTTTTAATTCATCGAGGTTATAAAAATATTTTCTACGGTACTCGATTCTCAACTCCTTGACATTCGAACAACGAATCCATTCACAAATCTCTTCAATGAAATCGATGTCGTCGCGAAGTACAAGATCTAATTTTTCACAAAGATTAATCCACGGAAGAAAATTTTCTTCAAAATCTTTTTTTGATATTAAATAAAATCTGATGATTAACCTTTCAATCTTATCTTTCGGTTTCCATCCTTCGAATTTAATTGGATGATAAAAGTGAACTTCGCAAACATTTGTTGAGCATTGAATTATAAGATTTTTTTCTTCATCACTCAAAATACAATTATGAACACTTCTCGATAAACCCATAGAAATCAAATCAACACCTAACTTCGATAACTTTCTTCCAGAGTTAATGTAATGAGTTACGAAATAATTTTCACAAGAAGTTTTGTAAGAAGTTTTTCCATCGTGAATCGAAATTATCCACCACTCTCGTTCATCGACGATTAATTTTATTTCATCAGTAAATGATGATTGACTTTCATAAAAACATTCAATGAATAAATCAACGTAATAGGTATAAATTTCTGATTGACGCTCTAATTTAAGCAGACGATCTAAAGAAAAAAACAAAAATAAAATAACAAATAAAAAAACGTTAAAATAATAATCGTAATTATAATATTATATAAATTGTAATAATATACTATAATTTTAATTAAAATAATTTTATTATAAATGTAGCATGCTTAAAATAATATATACCAAATTAATTTATATGAACAAAAAAAAAACTTCGTCATTCATTGCAAACCAACGTAGAAATTTATTTAATTTTACAAAAATAACATCGTTCAGTTGTTTTAATATAACACAAGAAAATCGTTCTTCATTCACACACAGATTTTAAATAAAAGTTTGTAAATCGAATTCGTATTAAAAAATTAAATTTAGAAATAGAAAATCTCTTCGACTATCTTTTTTTGAAATATGTAAATAAAACGATAAAAAACTCAAAGAGTGAGAGATTAAATATTCAATTTCGACGTTGATTTGAAACTCAAAAAAAAAAAAAAACCTCTGAGAATTTATGTTTTATAATACAAAATATAATCTGTTTATAACTTGTATATTTTCTAATATGAAATATATTGTGATACATTTTAATTAGAATAAACAATAAAATTTCACAGAGAAATAAGAAATACTTATAAAAAGAAATAAGAACAGGTCACGAAAAACAAAAGATTTTTATAACTTTTTAAAAAATTTTTAAAACGAAAGATTAAAACTTATTGCAAATTAATTAATAGTCAAAATCATAGTTAAGAATAATTTCATGGCTTCCAGGGTTGTTGAAGCATAGCTACCAGGGATGTTAAAGCATCGCTACCAGATTTGTTAAAGCACAGCTACCAGGGTTGGCATCAAATACATTTTACTAAACACGTCTATTCAAGATTCCCAAATAAAATTCAAATAAACGTATATATAAGTGGCATTTTCAAACCGAACACAAATATTCATATTTTAGGGTAAAATAAATATCAATAACTTTTCAAGGCAAACCAGATAAAATGGTATACTAAATAAAAGAATGAAAACAAATAAAAAACAAATCTTTAAATCAATTTAAGGTTAAAAAATAAAAATAAAAACTAACAACGACTCTATTGCTTTCTACCAAAACGTTTTTCGCTGATAAAATGGAAAAATTTTGTTTTAGAAGTATTTATAAAACAAATATTAAAATTCGTTAAAATCTTTATTTCACACAATCATTTTATAAATACATATTTAATATATATTTGATATTTCTCTGTATTCTTTTTAAGCTAAAATTACAGACGTTCTCGGCGAAAATTAAACATACGTTGTAAGCAGAAAAAAATTATTTACAGGAATTATATCATTATTCCGGTAAGTAATATTGGACGATTAAAACTTGGACCGACTGTTAATTAACAAAAAAATAAGTGCAAAATCGTGGAAATATATAGTAATTAAATAGATTGAAAAGAAAGTCAATTAAAATTAAAATCGATTAAGATCTCAAAATGTTTAAAAATCAATACGGCAAGCTTGATTTTGATGTTTATATTAAAAAAAATGAGCTTTAAATTAAAATCAATATTACTTCAAAAATGTTTAATTGATATCAAACGTTTAGTTTTCTCTACGAAATTATACTGTTCACTCTAATTAAACTAAATCAAAAGATCTGTTTATTCTTAAATTTTTATGAAATAATTTAATGTATCAAAAAAAAGAAGAAGATATGCTCTATAAAAAAAAAAATTGTTTCATTGTTTCTATGACCTTGTAACAATTTAAATTTAATTTCAAAATATGATTTTTTAAATTAAAAATTAATTACGACAATTAAAACTGAAGTATACTTACAACTTACTAAGTTTAAAAAGTTTAGCTATCAATGTTAATTTCAATAAACGATGGTGAAAATCAAAATGATTCCTTGAAACATTTTAAGAAAAAAAACTAAATTGTGAGATTTTAAATATCAAAAACTCGATCATCGAACTTCAAAAAAATCTTTCAGAAAATTCGAACAAAATTATAATCAAATTGTAAACAACCGTTTTGCTAATAGTTTTGTAACTATCGCAACAATTGTAACTATCGAAACAATTTTTATAAAATGAGAATCTAGCGAATTGCGAACAGTAAATTTTCGAGATTTTTTTAATCACATTTTATAAAATGACTATAAACCAAGTTTAAGACTTGAAAATGTGATTTTTAATTTAAACTGTGCTAGAGAACATAAACAAATAAGTTTCTGTATAAAATATTATAGAAAATAAAAATTGGAACAAAAAATTAGTTGCGGCTATCGTTTATATTATCTTTCTTTGACGTCATATTTAAATTCACTTGAAGAAAAGTGAAATATGTGAGTTACTAAGTGGACTACTAAAAAAAAAACTTGTATATTATTTTTAGTTTACCAAAGTAATACCTATTAAGGAACAAAATAAACTAAAAAATAACTCACATAACAAATTAAAAAACAATATAATTACCTATAAAATAAAACTTGAGAATTTAGGTAAAAAAACAACGCTTGCTATGAACTGCCTTAACTCTGGTTAAAATTTAAAATCACTAATATTAAAAAAGATTTAATATTATTAATATGCAATCTGTTATCAGATTGATATATAATTTTTTGTTGATAATCTTTGATTATTAACTATAATTACTGAAGACAATTTTAGCTTATTTTTAGTTTAGTTAAAAACACTTGTCATAAAGTTAAAAAGCTTACAAATTTGATAAATAACTCAATATTTATTTTAAAACCATTTTTTGCTTTTCTTTTGTTTTAAAAACAATTTAATTGATTTTAATCAAGTTTTTGTAATAGTATAAAAATAAATAAATATAAATTATATACATGATAACATTATAAAACAAGAAAAATTTAGAAATGACAGAAATACTCTACTTACCCCAAAATAATTTGCATTAACAGAAATATCTTTTTTTTATTTAAATAAAGTAAAAATTTATATATTTTTCATATCTTATTAAGCAACTTCATGTTTCTATTCAATGATTCATATTAATGTGTATTAGAACTTACCTAAAATAGAATACAAAAGTTCTTCAGAACCATTTTTTTCAGGATTTAAGTTAACAAGAAATTTTAATAAACTATTTTGGCTTTTATTAGTTAATCCACAAATCATTGATAAGCAACTCTCCAGCTTTTCATTGGCTATAATCTCTTCAATACTTAAACAATTATATACATATACAGATGCACAAAACTCCATTATCGTTAAGTGTGCAAACTGATAATAACATTCCAGATTTGTTTCAATCTTTTCTATAAATCCAAAAAGATTAAATTCATTGTTATCAAAATCAATGATAAAAGTTTGAATTTCTTCTTCTGAAAAAATTACTTTATTTTTAACAAACAATTCATATGCAATTTTACAAATATTTAAAATATATTTTTTATTGCAATCGTCTTCAATTATCTTATCCATCAATTTATTCGTTTTTATGATGTGATTTTGAAAAAAGTATAAAAAAATACTTGCATATAAATTTGTCATTGTTAAGAAAGAGTTTTTATTTATTTCTTTTGAATCACTAATAATTTTACACATGGAACATAAGTAAAATGGAACAGATGCCATAGCTTTTGCAATTGGAGAGCTGTTTAAAGTTTCTTTTACAACATCTTTTTTTTCTTCTCTAACTTTATTTTCTATATAATTATGTATTCCTTTTTGGTTAAATCCCATTATTTGAATGGTTAACTTATTACTATGCTCTGTAGATATACTTTGGTATTGATCAATTGCATATACTCTACCAGCAACTACATATTTGTATTTTTGAATTTCTTTTAAAGCATTAACAATTGGATACTTGCAACTTGAATTGCAATTTATTAACTCATTTAAATATTTAAACTCGTCTAATCCATCAATTATAAACAGTGCAAGATGATTACTAATTTTGAAATCATTTATAATATCTTTGTAGAAAACATTTAGTAATTCTTTAATATTAGGAATATTTGGATATTGATTAAGCCTTCTGCATTCCAAATAAAACACAAGTTCAACACTTTTCCAAACTAAATCATTTGACCAATCAAGCAAACATTTTCGAAGCAACCATGTTTTTCCAATACCAGCTACTCCAGATATTAATATTACAGACTTTTCTTTCATAAAAATTTCATTATATGGAATAGATTTATAGTTCATTTGCTTTTCAAGAAAATTTTTTCGTTCAAAATTAAAAACAATATCCATTTGAGTATTAACTGCATCAACAATACATAGATCAACAAAGTTATCCATCAGATCAACGTTTGCAGGTACTTTTAACGGTGGTTGTACTTCGTTTATTTTGCCATAGTTTTCATGATAATAATTTTTCAGTGCTGTGCACATCTCTGATGTATCTAAATATAAACAATTTATCATTGCTATCATCATCATCATCATCATCATCATCATCATCATCATCATCATCATCATCATCATCATCATCATCATCATCATCATCATCATCATCATCATCATCATCATCATCATCATCATCATCATCATTATCTCATCTATATTATATATTATATACATCTATATTATATACAAATATATTAACATGCACAGGTATCAGAGTTTTGAATTCAGAAACAATACAAATTTTACATTTTAATTCTGAAATTTAAATTTTCAATTAATTTGAATTCTTAACCAAGTGTTTATTTAGATTTTCGTTTTATTATTTTGAGTAAAGACTTCTTTTTACGTTTTGCGATGAGTTCTGTTTAAGCAAGAAGCAATAAAAAGGCTGGATAGCCAATGATTACTTTTCTTTTAATGTCAAAACACTACAAAAAAAGCAATGATAAAAAAAATCAATGCACTTTATTTTACATTCTTATGTCCGAGTGAGTTAGTATATTTTGTTTCAATTATTCTAGTAAAATAATTGAGTAAAAAATACTTGTGGTTTTTTAGATTCTTTTTTAAATAATTTTATTTACCATACGCCTCTTATCACTCATTATTACACCAACAATATGTTTAAAATACTGTGATTTTATTATTTATTACACCAACCATATGTTTGCATGTTGTGATTTTATTATTTATTACACCAACCATATGTTTGAATGTTGTGATTTTATTATTTATTACACCAACCATATGTTTAAATGTTGTGATTTTATTATTCGTTACACCAACCATATGTTTGAATATTGTGATTTTATTATTTATTACACCAACCATGTTTGAATGTTGTGATTTTATTATTTATTACACCAACCATATGTTTAAATGTTGTGATTTTATTATTCATTACACCAACCATATGTTTGAATATTGTGATTTTAGAGAATTTTAAAGAAAAATAGCCAACCATACATAAAAAGAGGTTATATACCTCTACCCTACTTGCTATCAGTATCTGGTGGATTTGAAGTAACTAATAGAAAAAAAAAGTTATTAATTCTAACTAACTTATTAAACATTAATAAAATTATTAATTCTGAAAAACTTCTCATTTAAGTTTATTTATTATTGTAGTTATTTTCTTATCTTACATATTTATTTAAAGGTATAATTTTTTATTTAAAAGAAAGGTTAAGGAATCTCATTCTCAAAGTTAGACATGAGATTCCTTAACTTTAAAAACCAATTTTTGCTTTTTTAAAAACTTTAAAGCACAATTTTTATGTAAGTACATAAACGCTTTAAGCCTTTAAACAAGAATGTTTTTAAATTTGTATAACTTTGATAGTAAATTTTTAAAATTTTTGTTGTAAATGCAAAGCATTTTAGTGAAGCTGCACCAAGCAGTGAACGCCTTAGGGATGAATAATAAGTTAAAAAGAGTTGAGCAGAGTGAGATATAAGTACAAAAGGACAGATGTCCAGTGGAAAACAAAGAGCCACAAAGTAAAAAATTACTAAAAAAATGATAAGTATAATGTTGTAAAAATAAACAATAACAATAAACAATAGTCGAGACACATAAGAGTCATTTACTGTTGTTTTACTAGATTATTGTTAGTGTCAAGCGTAAGTATAATGTGTAGACAGTATCAGTGATGGACCAGAATTATTCGTTTTATAAGTAGTTATCATGTGGTCTGTATTATTAGGGTGGTAAACATACATTATCGATTTAAGTGTGTCATGGACGTCTCGAGTACAGTATGGATTCGCGCCTTATGGTACAGTATGAACACAAGAAGACCTCCAACTTTCGTCCGAGACAGGCATCCCAAAAGAAGTTCCACTCTGGGTATACACCAGGGTATCTCGTCAAGGTATCCCATTGTGTTATCCCAAAAGGACTATTCTCAGAGTATCCTGTCAGGACGTTTGCCACAGACTTCTGAATTGACACAGGGATCAGAGGACACTTTGTGGGACTCAGCACGACTTGCATACAATTGTTAGTCACTTTGTTGACATGAGTGTCGATAAGTGTGGTTTTGTTGCAGTATCACGAGTGTCAGTAAGAGTTGTGAACTGTTTCAAGTCTTGCAGATGCGTATGTAATGGAGACAGTCAATGCTGTGTACTTGTGTGTCTCTACTGTAATAAAATGTCTTGATGGTATGAGTTGTAAGTATAAAATTGGTTGAAAGTCATTCAAATTCTATACAATCCTAGATTATGAGTTGTAAAATATGAATACAGATTATTAGTTTGTTAAATATATACACAAGTTATTGTGACTATATTGGTGTAATTTTATTTCAATTTTCCAGATTATCAAGTTGCATTAGTTAGTTATTTCTTTTAGTACTTAGGGACTATCCTCTGCACATCATCAACAATAACATTAAAAAAGCGCTTTATAAAACGCAACACGAACTCATCAACAACAGGCGAGCGCAGGAAAATACAGATTGACTAACGATAATTACACCATATACTCCCATTGGACAACAAATCAACAGCATTATTCTTAATAACTGGAACATGATTGACCCAGACTTACAACTACAGGACATATTTCCACACAAACCACTATCAGTACATACAAACTTAAAATCTAATAAAGACTTACTAATTCCAGGCCTCGCTTGCCTCAGTCTCTTATTCAGCATAAAAGCCATTTCTAAAACCGCATGCTATTCTGTTTGAACTCTGATACAGAGCGGCGAGTTTAAAATTACTTCAATTTATTTACATTCTTTGGGTATTTAGGCGGATTAAGATTCCTATCAATCTTTAAACATTTAAACATTCCCTGAATACCACTGTTTATTGATAATTCTAAATTTAACTTTTATAACAACGACAAGCGAATATTCATCATCAAGAACACATTTTACATCCTCGTCACGATTTAAACCAAAGATAATATTTACTTTTAAAATGGTAAGCACACATGTTCTTATTACTTAACTCTCTTTTATTCTATTTGCAATTATATTTGTAGACAATTTATATGTAATAATATTTATATGTAAGGGGACTTATGTCTTTGTTTTTTCTCATTTTACTAAGGTTTTAAATATACAGTTATAATTTATAAATATGTACCAAAATGACTATCAATTTGTGTTGCGTGTCTGTGGTACATAATAAATGTCATATGATATCTATGTAAATGCCTACATTGACATTCACAAGTAGATACACAAAGGCCCTGGTCAGAGTTGACCAAGAAAAGAACAAACTAAGTCTAAGACAAACCATCCCATCACAAAGTACTGTTGTTTTACAAATTTTGAGGACGTGCTTGTTTTTAGCAAAGTAGTGTCCACAGGGTGTTGACCATTGGTCAGGCGCCAGACCTTCGAAACTCCCTGATGACAATTAATGGTCCTGATGAGAATGTCATCTTGACACTACATGGGTAATTGGATAATAAAACACCTATATTTTAATCATATACCACTCAATACACCGATGATTGTCATTCTAAGATTTGTACTAATATTTCTAGAATTTATATTTGCTAATTTATGCCTATAGAGTTATACTTAACCCAAACTGAGTCATTAAAACATTACTCTAACACCTATTTAACACAATAAATGTGTGAAATAGCCAGTGTAATGTATATAATACATATAAATAATTTATGGATGTCTTGGAATATATATGTATGTCCATGGGGTATATGTGTGTGCATAAACATGCGTGAGCACATATATACGCATGTGTTTGTATGAATATACACGTAACTATTTTTTATCAGTTAGTGTTTGTGCATATGTATGTATTTATGTATATATTTGTAGACAGATACATACCTATTTTTATGTATATGTATGTATGTTTGTGGGTATATATATATATATATGTTGAAGGGTATGTATATATATACATTTAGTGGTTGCTTGTGTACAGCCAAAATGCATAACCACTGCCCAGTACGACCTAGTTTCACATTAGGTGTCCAGTACTACATAATGCGCTTGTGCATATCAGGCTATACATAATATGTGTAATGTTACTATAAATATACATGATATTTAATACATAATTACTGTCAAATACACTAAAGGTACTACATCTATTATTGTTTTTATAGTCACTGCATCTTCTCACTATATATATTTATCATACCTATAACTGAAGCCACACCACACTAACTATATATAAAACGAATCATTCCACTCCAAATATTCTACTAGAGCTCTGTTACATACACCATCTGATAACTACTTTAAAAACGAATAATTCTACTCCAACTCTGTGACATACACCCATACACATCCCTCTATAAAAAATGAGTAATAACACTTAAATTATATCTAAATGTACACACATGTTATTGTTAATGTATCATTCTCACACTGTTAAAATAATGAGAAATAAAAAAACACAAACTCACATTATTACTAGATACTAAATAACTTAATTTTGATAACCAGCTTCTAAACACTAATATTGTTTTGAAACTAAAAACTCATACTAAAGACACAAGTCACCATGAATATAAGTAAACACTATCTTAACCATACTATACATACAGTTTGTTTAATTAACAAGAGGCTACCTGCTACCTATTTTATAAAACGAATAATTCTTCTCCACTTCAGATACTCCTGTTAACATAACAGCCACATGACATTTTCACAGTTACTCTTATAACTTATACATAATTCCATATAAACTTAGATTATTATTTGTAAAATATATATATATATATATATATATATATATATATATATATATATATATATATATATATATATAGATTATTAGTTGTTAAATAGATATATAAGAGTTTGTGTTACTATATTAGTGGAATTCTGTTTAAATTTTCCAGATTATCTAGTTGCAATAGACTGTTATTTTAAAATACATGTTATTGGACTTCTAGTATTCACGCCTAACTTACGTTACAACAGTTTGAATGACTTTCAACCAATTTTATACTTACAACTCATACCATCAAGACATTTTATTACAGTAGAGACACACAAGTACACAGCATTGACTGTCTCCATTACATACGCATCTGCAAGACTTGAAACAGTTCACAACTCTTACTGACACTCGTGATACTGCAACAAAACCACACTTATCGACACTCATGTCAACAAAGTGACTAACAATTGTATGCAAGTCGTGCTGAGTCCCACAAAGTGTCCTCTGATCCCTGTGTCAATTCAGAAGTCTGTGGCAAACGTCCTGACAGGATACTCTGAGAATAGTCCTTTTGGGATAACACAATGGGATACCTTGACGAGATACCCTGGTGTATACCCAGAGTGGAACTTCTTTTGGGATGCCTGTCTCGGACGAAAGTTGGAGGTCTTCTTGTGTTCATACTGTACCATAAGGCGCGAATCCATACTGTACTCGAGACGTCCATGACACACTTAAATCGATAATGTATGTTTACCACCCTAATAATACAGACCACATGATAACTACTTATAAAACGAATAATTCTGGTCCATCACTGATACTGTCTACACATTATACTTACGCTTGACACTAACAATAATCTAGTAAAACAACAGTAAATGACTCTTATGTGTCTCGACTATTGTTTATTGTTATTGTTTATTTTTACAACATTATACTTATCATTTTTTTAGTAATTTTTTACTTTGTGGCTCTTTGTTTTCCACTGGACATCTGTCCTTTTGTACTTATATCTCACTCTGCTCAACTCTTTTTAACTTATTATTCATCCCTAAGGCGTTCACTGCTCGGTGCAGCTTCACTAAAATGCTTTGTATTTACAACAAAAATTTTATTCTGATCATATTTTGACAATTTGAACGTCAATCCAGCAATTTCCAGAAAGTAATGACTTATCAGCTAATGACTGTTAAGTAAATACTAAATGGAGATAGAAATTGAAGTTGCAAACTGTAGTATCAAATAAAAGTTATATAAAGCAGTCCAAGTCTTTCTTGATTCAACCAAACATTTGACCTGTTTTGTTAGAAGCAATAAAAACTTGATTTTTATACTTTAGATTTGTACTAAAAAATACTTCTCATTCTGTATCTGACTCTTTCAACTGTATACTGTTTTTATAATATGACATACTCTTTGTTGTTATGGTCATAATGCACAACTACACATTTTGATATGTTGTATTGAAGAAGTTAAGATAAAGTTAAGACCTGATTTAAGTAATTTGAATTAAGCAGGGTATAGTTTTGAGGATAGTTGTAAAAGCATTTTTGTATCATTGACATACAGTTTGGTAACATTCAGCAATTTTCTTGCAGGGTCCTTGACAATAATATTCTGAAAAATAACTTATTCTACCTTCTTGACCCTATTAAAATTTACTCTTAAATTTATTATTGTTATTAAATTATTAAAATATTATTAAATAAACATCATAAATTTTTTAATGTTATTATTGCTATTGAAGATTGTTTTTCTAAAAGAAGCTTAGTCACATTTTACATGTTTTGAGAAGAAAAAAAGTTTTCAAGCAAAGTTTTAAATCGCAATTTATTTTCTACATGTTTATTTTTTAATAACTTACTATAAATAGTCTATATCTATAAATATATGTTTTGTCTATATGCTTACTAAAGATAGAATAAGGTAAGGTTTTAGGGTTTAAGGGTTTAAGGGTTACTTTGACATGTGGGTAACATCCACATGTATTAGATTAAATGTTTTTACCAGTCACTTGTTACCTATTGTTTAAATTAATTTAACAGATGTTCAAGCCAGATGTTCATTTAAAAGATGTAAAATGAATAAATATAACTTTTTTACCCACATAATAGTAAGTGTAAACAACAACACAATACAGAGGGCATAATTTTTTTACATGTGTTTCTATGATGTTGTTTCAAAATACTAAGGATTTTAAATTTTTTTGTTACATTTTTAATTTAAACATATATTTCAGTTTTGAG
This sequence comes from Hydra vulgaris, assembly GCF_038396675.1. Classification (NCBI taxonomy): domain Eukaryota; kingdom Metazoa; phylum Cnidaria; class Hydrozoa; order Anthoathecata; family Hydridae; genus Hydra; species Hydra vulgaris. The sequence goes on along the minus strand of NC_088921.1, from coordinate 12,643,324 downwards.
ATAACATTGTCAGAAATGCTTAAGTCATTCCATGGGCAAAGAATCAAGCAAAAGTCGGTGGAATGTCTTACATCTGATGAATCTTTCACAGTTCCATGAAATGGAATCAAACAAACCCTAAATTAAAAGAGTAATTCTTAAAAAAAAGAAAAGAAATGTACCAATACATTAAATTTTAACAGATCTAAAAACCGACACTTGTAAAAAGTTAAAATCCACACCTAATAATGTTGCTTAGTGTTGGTAAGAACAAAACATCAAAACCTGCAAATGTAAAAATTACCTTACTGTTTCTGAAATTAAACCAAACACTTGAAAAGTTGTAACAAAGAAATCCAACAAAAATTACAGCATGGCAGAATTTCATCATAACCAGTTATTGAGTCATTAATGTGATGTAGAATTTAAGAATTTGACAATTTTTAGAGGAAAAAATTTTAAACATAAATTAACATACTTTTTTATATTAATGAGTAGGCACTATCAGAACTGAAGCTAGTTGATATCTTTCAAAAAATAATATAACATTACATTTTTATTGCAATTTTACTACTATACATTAAAATGTTTTCCCTATTTTGTTTTTCAATAATCCATTAATAATGCTACCCCTCAAGATGGAACATTAACATTTAAAGCATATAACATAATACTGTCAATTTTACCCATATAAGGGTAACATTAACACTTGAACCCTAAAAACAAAATTAATTATCTATCAAAAATAGATAACTGATTAAATTCTTCATCAGTTTATGGCAGCATTATCATTGGTAAACACATGAAAATATTGCATACCAAATTTAGTTTGTCACAGCTAAAAAAAGTATTTTATAAAGATGTGTCAATGTTTACCTAACATCCTAATGTTTACCTTACACCAATGTTTACCTTACATCACTTTACCTTAAATCTTAAATTCTTGTATTCCAGTAGAAAACATCTAGCATTATTTATAGAAATTACTTAAAAAAATATTTTTTAATCAAGTTATGAGTTAAATTTACTATAAAAGCTTGACAAAAGATTGGTTTTGACTTTTGAAATAAATTTTAATTAATAACTTTTATTTGATTTGGATTTAAAGAAACAAGATAAAATATTGATGACATAATTGATTATATATGATGTTATAGTTAATTTCATTTTGAAAAGTGATCTTTAAGTTCTCTATTTTTGAAATATATGTAGTTTATTATTTATACTTATTATTTGTAGTTTAACAATCATCAGTTTCTGGCAGCATTATCATTGGTAAACACATAGAAATACTGCAAACCTGATTTAGTCACAGCTAAAAATAAATATTTTCTAAAGATGTGTCAATGTTACCTTACACTTACTCTTTACCTTACACTTAAATTTTTGCATTCCAGTAGAACACATCTAGAATTAATTATAAAAATATTTTTTTAACTTAGAAACATATTTTTTAATCTAGTTATGAGTTAAATTTACCATAGAAGCTTGACAGGAGCATTGGCTTTAACATTTGAAATAACTTTCAATTAATACCTTTTATTTGATTTGAATTCATAAAAAGAATATAAAATATGATGGCATAATTGATTATATATAATGTTATAGTTGATATCATTTTGAAAAGAGATCTTTAAGTTGTCTATTTTTGAAATGTAGTTTAACATTATAAGTCTTTAAAACATATTTCTTTCTGTCTATAAGAACTAACTGATTTGATTTAAACTGACATTGGACAGGTTAGCTGACCCCATGTTTAAAACCCAAGTTTATTTCCTGCCAACAACATATATATTATTAAAAATAATAGTAATCAAAATTCCTATTTTTGATTTATTTCTTCTGTTGGCTAGCATCGTAGCATGATCTACCCTAAAACCATAATTTTTGCAAAAAAGTTGAAATAACCTAAACCTGCTTGGTCCTTTGATGCCTTGCACTAATTTATTTTTTTGTACTTAGTAGTTGTTGTGTTTTCAGTAAATGGTTGAGTTGTTCGACTTCTATAAATATTCTGCATAGTTCTCCAAACTTATATAGTGTCCGATGTCTCAACCATTTTTACAATCGTAAGTAGAATTGCAAACTCTTTTAACTCAAAAAATTGTTAAATAATTTATAATTAGTAGGCTGCATTCAACCTCCAATATTGCAATCCAGTATTTCACAACTTCATCTCTTAAATCCGCTGTGTCTTTAAAAACCTTTTTAATAAACTTCTCAACGACTTTTAATATCAAAAGTTTTTTTTAAATTGTAAGAAAAATATATATACACTTGCTGAATCATGTATATATATACACACACACACATATATACACTAACATCCATAATTATTTGAACGGTTGTACTTTTCAAAATAAGATATCAAAGCTTTACATACTATTGGGAGAGAAAATTAAAGCAAAGTCTACCAGAATTATATGTTATCTTCCTATTTATTAGGTTTACAAAAAAATCAATATTAGGTCCCATTAGATTAGTTTATAATTTACTTGCTTTTTATTCACCTTTAGCGACAATAACAACGTACATATTTTTGAACAATAACAACTAATTCAATTTGTCAAAGTCAATTGTATGCCACCAATTAATAAGTTTTTTCCACATGTTATGCATCATTAGTCATTAGTTTATGACATTACTTTTAATTCCTCCCATATAAATCCAATTGGAGAGAGATTTTGTGATTAAGGAGGCTAAATCATTCTATTCAAAATTTGATTGTTTTCGAACTCAGTCAAATAACACATACAATTTTTTGAAAAACATGTTTTAGATTCAAGTCATTTTCTTCTAAATAAATAAATGGCTTCCCATTGACTGTAAAACACCATGTTTTACAGTCAATAATTCATTTTATTTCATTATACATTCAACAAATTTTTTCTCCATACAAGCAATCTTATATTGAAACCAAAGATTTAAAACTTTGACAGGTCGGTCCATGTTTACAATTATTAATGGTCCTATTTTTTTTTGTTGTTGCAGTTTTGCACACTTTAGCATTTTTATTTTTCTTATGATTTTTATCAAAGCATTTTAATCAAAATACTTTTAAATTATCAAATACCGAGCAAACATAGGGCATACGTATAATGTATGTTCAGTTTACGTCCTGAACGTCCAAGACCTTCTTGAAACAAAAATTTTCTTTTGATCAGCGTGGCACGTTCATAAGACGTTTGAATTATATTCAGATGTGTGCCTTATTATAAAGAAACACAGATCAAACAAATAAGTAAACACAAATTAAAATCACGTTTTATTTGTGTTGAGTTTTTCATTTACTCTAAACCTGTTTGAGTTACAGTAAAAAATGTAAGTGTTAACTTTGTAAACAACAAAAATGTTAAGAAAAAATGCCAACTTTTGAAAATTCACATTTTGCAAATTAAAAATTATGAACTTTAAATAAGTTTTTTTTATATAGATATGTATTTTTAAAAAAAACTCTCTCCATATAATTTTTTAAAAATAAATTTTTTTTTTGTTGATACAACCCCTTCTCTTAAAACTATAGCTCTAAAATACAAACTCAAGAAACTCAAACAAGACCACTGCACAAATAAACATATTGAGCTAAGTATTACTAGTGATATGGTTGGGTCTTGGTCCAAATTTTTAATTTAAAAAAAAATAAAGGATAAATTCTGGTATTACAACACTGTAATACAATTTATACTTAAAACAAAAAACCACCAAAATAACTAAAATCAGTTGCTTTTTTTTACCTTTTTACATTAGCTTTACCTTTTACTTTTTAAGCAAAAAAAAGAATATTAAAACCTTATGGCTACAAATCATACAAATTTTGGAATAAACTAAATGTAAAGTAATTGAAAAAAACATAATTACCTTTGTTGGCAGAAAATCTTGAAGTTATTTCTGGTGAACCTGGAGTTTCTAAATGATTTAATTTAAAAGTTTCAAAAAAAATGATTTTTGTGAGCACAAAAGATCACAAAACTTACAAAAGAATAAAAGTAAAAAACAAAGTTCTAAACAATCTTCTATTACAAGCAATAACAATCTTCTATTACAAGCAATAACAATCTTTTATTACAAGCAAAAACAATCTTCTATTACAAGCAATAACAATCTTATATTACAAGTAGATATTTACATATTACAAGCAATAACAACTTTCATTTAAAGAACATTAAAACTTTATTAACAAACCGACTTCAAAAAAACTACACTATTTTTTTAACAATATTTTGTAGCACCATTAAAGACGTAGTGAATTTTTTTCAACAAATCAAATTTTTTTATTTATTCATTAGTAAATAATATTAATGTTAGTTTACTCCAAACACTTAAATATTTTATTTATAACATTGATGTTTATAAGATTTGATAAGGCTTTTTAAAGTTATACTTACTAATATTAAATAAAAATTAAGTTATTGCTTTGAACAAAATTGAAACCTACATAACCTAAATTCAAAGGAGGAATGTTCTTGATAAAGATAAAAATGATAAAATCTGATTTAATGCTATTTTTTTCAAACGTAAGATACTGTATCAAAGTAAACAACCTGATAAAAATCAAACTAATACCAACACTCAGCATCATGTGATTGAAATCAGGATTGGTGTCACAGGTAGTGACACCAATCCTGATTTCACCCTAACATTGAGAGTTAAATGTCATTGCCAACAATACAATATTTACAAAAATAGGTATGACTGTAGCAGATCTAAATTTAGAAAAATGACGATTCAGAAACTTCCTTGCAATCATCTATAATTTTTACCTAATACAACCAAGTAAAAGTAAAACTGATCTAACATTAACAAATGAACATCAGGTATTTATTTTTAGAAAGAATAATTTCAAAAAGAATTGGATACTATATTGTAAAGAATTGAAAACTCGGTTTTACAAAAGTAACAGAAACAAAATTCTAAAAGCACAGGCATCAAAGAATAGAGTAACATGAAAACAGAAATTATCTAAAAACATTCATAGTATGTTGTTTTTTTAAGAAAATAAAATTTACCATAAAGTTACCAACAAGTTCATGAAAAAAAAAAGTTGCTGGAGAGAGAGTAGTCAAAATTCTAAAATTAATTGATAAACGTTTTAGTTATGGGTCAAAAAATGCTGCTGCTAATTAAACAATACAATTGATTATGGAAAAATCTCAGATATATTATTTATTTTGTCTAAATTTGACTCAATATTTATCTAAGAATACTTATCTTGTCTCAATTTGACTGAATAAATAAAATATATTGATGCACTTATAATCCATTTAACTTGGAAAATTTGATTATTCTTAAACCAAAAAAAAATAAATGTATATTATTATTGATGCAATGAAAAATAATATAAAGAAAACTATTTTAATGGAAATTACATCAGATGTGCTTCATTGAATGCAATAATTATAGGATTTCACAGAAAAAGTTCATGAGTGACTGATATGCATTGCAAACTGCACGTTTTCAACTGGTAAATGTATGTTTGAAGTATTTAAAGACAAACTCAGTGAAAGTAAAAAGTATCAAAAAATACACCAGTAATTTTGCCTATATCTGGTGCAACATACACTTGTTGCAACTTTTTTAAATAATACCACTTAAAGAACAACCTCTTTAATTTCTGCACATTGCAATAATTAGTACCATTGTAAAAATCAGTGATGAAACTCAATCTTTACTAGATAATTAAATATATTTACCTGGGGTAATAATAAGTTAAAAAAAAGTATTGAAATTACTATTGTAAAAAACCATCAGCAATATTACTAAATAAACTCCTTAATTATCTGATTTAAATTATTTAACTTTGAGTGCTAGTAAAATAGTATTTTACATAATAAAACATTATTTTTGAAATTATAATTGTGAAAAATGTTTACTACATCACATAAATCCCCTTTTTAAGAATAAATTAAAGAAAACACGCAAAGGGTAAAATTTAGCTTATTAACACGTTGGCTGCCAACTACGAGTATACTCGTAGTAGGTTGGTGTCATTTATTTGCCAACTACGAGTATACTCGTAGTAAGCCGGCGCCATGAGTTTGCCAATGAGTAAACTACTTTCCAACAAGTAAACTCGTAGTTATACTAACTTGTTTCAAAATTTTTTTTTTTCTTTAATTTTATTTAATGAAAATTAAAGTGTACATCTATTCTTTTGAATAATACATTCTGAAACATTTGCCAATACATAACGAAGGTCTATTTTCACAAAAGGCACATTCATATTGTGTTTCTTTACCTTTTATTTTAGAGCAGACTCAACATGGTTTTGTTGGGAATTTTTTCTTTTCATTAGGTGGTATTGAAGACAAGTAGTGGAAGCTATTAGTGGTGATTCGAGGCACAGTTTCATTCAAACGTTCACCCAATAAATCCGTAACAATTAATTCTCTAAACTTAAGCGAAATTGTTTTATCTAGTCTATATTTGCTGTTTAGACAGTAAGCATTAAACAAAAAAGTCAAATCAAAGAGATGAAATGCTACTTTTTTATACCATCTAATTGTCTTTCTTGGGCAATCATAATATGATACCATTTGTTCTGCCCTATCTACTCCTGAGATACATTGATTGTAATCTTTAATAATATTGGGTTTTATTTTCTTCTCTCCTCTCCTGTTTGTCACTTCAATCATTTGCAATAAATGCAATTCGCTAATCATTAGCATGTATCTTTTGTCTTTCGATTTAGCAACCACTACACCCCCTCTGCTTCTGCTTATGTCTCCCTGTTTCAGTTTTGCTTTGGTACATTCTTTTGGGTTTCAAAGGAATTGTAAAAGTTATCGGTGTACACCTTTTTCAATAAATTTAATTCCAATAAGTCTAAAACAATAAATCTCGCCATTTGACCCAACAAATGTTTATCGAGAGTTGTCTCGCCAGAGTAGATTTTTACTTTTAGTACAATATCATCTGATTCGCAAAGCTCATAGAATTTGATACCATACTGTCTTTTATTTTTCAGATACTGCCTGAATACAAGACGTCCAAAGCATCATTGACTCATCAATTGATATATTTTTATTAGGACAGTAGATGTTATCCATTGAATTATTTAAGTGATCAAGAAGTCCAATAGTTTTACACAAGCGCCAACTACCTGAACCTGCATTGTTAATAAAATGCCAAAACCATAACATTAGTTGGAATTTATTTCGTGGCATTATTCCAGACAATAAGGGAACTCTATAGAGACTGTTCTTAGACCAATAGTGTTCTAAAGATGGCATTTTGACACACCCCATATGAAGAAGAACACCAAGAAACTGCCGCATACCTTCTGAATTTATTGATTTCCAATCTTTAAAATGTGGGCTTCATCTGAGGGGACGCTGCTTATTTATTTCTTGCGTTGCGTAACGATTAGTTTTAACTACCATAGTATTTATAAGCTCTTCTGTAACAAAAAGTCTAAAGAAATCTAATGGTTTCTTGCTCTCCATGTTTATCTTTAAACCAGGATTGGCAGTAAATTGAATTTGTTTTATAATATTCGGCTCATCTTTCCATTGGTTTGAGTTTCTAGATGGATTTGTTTCAGAAGTTGTTTTGTCAGGCAAAATATTACTTATAAGATCTACCTGTTGAGCTTTGTTTTGATTTTGTCTATAAGCAAGACCACCCGTTGTTCTAGCTCTTTTCGGCCGCATTAAAAAATTTTCTGCAGTGGCTGCTAGATGAACATCTGAAAACTGATTGACATCACTCACATCTCCCAATGTGCATGTATAATAATATTGCATCAAATAAGCTACATTACTATACCTTTTCAAGATGTAATTGAGAACTTGAAAGTTGTAATTAAGAAAAGTAAGATGCAATTGAGAAATACAATATGTAATTTAGAAGTCACAATATGTAATTAAGAAACACAAAATGTAATTAAGAAATTTTAAAATCTAATTAAGAAACCCAACATGTAAATAAGAAATCACAATACGTAATTGGAAAAACAAAAGTTCTAATTAAGAAACCGTATTATGGATATAAGAATAAATTATTTGTAATTGCAAATTCACAATGTTACCTTAAAGGTCATTATAAAAAATCTTCTTGTACATGCATTTTAATAAGTTAATAATATCTAATTTAGTATTTGTATGCACCAGCAATACAGTAATACAGTAATGGAATTGAAAGGTCATTGTGTTATTTGTCAATACACTATAAACAGAAAGTCTGTTATTAAATTGCATCCGTCCATTTATTAACTAAATTTGTTTACATCCACTTAGAACAACCAGAACCACCTTGTCCAATTTGTAGACATGAAATACATACAACCAAATAAGTTGAAAGAAAACATGTTTTATCTTCATCGAAAGAGTTATTGAATGTGCTGAGCGAAATGACGACCCAATCATCATTTTGTGACTCTGGCGCAAACTTATTGATAATATATTGTTATTTATTGAAAACAAACCCATATGGCCACTTTGGCCAAATTAGGATCAAACCTAATAATACAAGGTAAACTAAAGCAACAAAATTAAAAATACAAATAACTTCTTTCTGATAATCTATATTATAAACATTTCTCAATTACAACTTTTATCTTCTCAATTACATCTTGCGATTTCTTATTTACAACTTTCATGTTCTAAATTACATCTTAAGTTTCTCAATTACAACTTTCATGTACTAAATTACATCTAACGTTTCTTAATTACAACTTTCAAGTTCTCAATTACATCTTGATAAGGTGCAGTCACCGCAAATAGAGTTATACTCATTACGGTGTTATGAGTAAACTCATACTTCAGCACTGGCAAAGAAAATTTCTTCTCTATTGTCTATATGTCTGCAATGATTAATTTTTGCCGAGGCTGTTTTTCGCGGTTTCATTCTCATTGCCAAGGCTAGTTATCAACATTTCAATAAATAAAATAAAATATTTTTTATACTTTTACAAGTATACTTTTACAAGTTATTAAGCATATTTTTATTTCAAAACTTGGTAAACATTTAAACTATCAGTAAAGTATTTACAATTCCTGATTATTTATTGTTCAGTTAACATTATAAAAATACTTTTCAACACAATATATTGTTTTAGGAAAAAAACTGTCAGGTGATTAAAATTATCCATTAACTTGTATCACATTGTCAATAATTATATAAATGGTGATTTTACCATATATGCATTTTTAAAACTACCTCAATAAAATAAATTATTGAAAAACAAGTTTATTTTACTAGTTAAGAAAAAACAATTTTTGTAAATGTATATCTTGTGAAATGTCTATTTTGTTACAATTTTTTTTTTTTTTTTAAATATTAAATAATTAAATTTACTTTTTTTATTATAATTTAACATAAATTAATTTCTTTCTTTTCTTGACATTTATATTATTTGTGTCGTTTTTTTTTTCATTGTATATATATTATATCAATAATTTAAAATTGATGCTTCACAAATAAATGATTTTTTACTTTTAAAAAGTTATTAGCAATCAAAAAATATTACTTGTTGCAAAATATTACTTTTTATTAAGTTTATTTTATGATTTTTTATTGTACACGTCTATAACATCTTTTTTGTTAAAATTTTTGATGGAAAATTTAAAAAAGCATAAACTGGCAAGCCATTTAAGTACGCTGTAAGCCATTTTACATAAGCAGTTTTATGATTTTTTAATATTTAAAGAAAGCGTAAAATATAACAAGTAATTAACATTATAAAAACCACTTACAAAGTTTGAATGGCGATTATGTAAAAAAGTTTGCATGACAATTATGTATTATGACAATTATGGTAAAATACCACCCAAATAGGTCTTTTTAGAAAATCCTGCATGGGTTTTTAAGAGCCACTCTACTGCTTATTATTGACAATTTTCACGTAGTAGAAAAACAATTTTATTAACAGGAAAACATTTATGCCATGAAAAAGATTAAATGGGTAAAAAATAAAAAAGGATAAATTGTGTCAATCATTCATGAACATTTTTGTGACACATTGTGTCTACAATGTTCACTGTCTTCTACATATCACTAATGAAGTTGAATATTTTAAAAGTAGTTTAGACTAGATTTCTTGCTTCTAGTTAGAATTTTTTGCAAGTAGTTGCAATTGTAGAGCAAGATTATTGACAAAAAACACAATTTAAAAATTTTTTGTTTTATGACAAAAAAAAAATTGAATTAAATTTTTTAGAATGTAAAAAAAATTACTTTGTGATGTCTAAACAAAAAAATTATTTAAAATTCACAATTAACATCTGAAAATACCAATAAAACCCTCTCATGGAATACATATTATAAAGAGCTACAAATAAGTAAATATAGAGATCTTGTAAAACCTTTTAATTTTGTCTTAGAACAAATCTTTGTGATTTTAATAGCCAGCAAACCCATCTGAAAAGCAATTAATAGCTTCTATTTGCTTAGAAATATTTTAATATGTTCAATTGTTAACTTTATCATATATATCATATTTATATCATGAAGGAAACTATTAGAGATGAAAAATATCAAAAATCTTTAATTACATTTGCTTTATGTTTAACTTCTTTATCTAATCTATTTAGAGAATTTAAATCTAAAATTTAAATTTAAACTTATAGTCAATATCTAAAGTTTTTATGTCTACTTGTTTTTATCCTTTAAGAAGAGTTCGGGCAGCTTATGTGGAATGTTTAGTTATTGTGTTTTTTTATGAAATAAAGTTTAATTTGTTTTCTCAACATTAAGTGAAAGTTTATTTACCCTATTTACTTTGGTTAACTCCGTATTAATATATCTAAAGTATATTCCAAATTTTTGCTGAAATTATAATAACTTCCTAGACTAATCCATGGATGGACTTTTTACTTTAATTTCTCCTATGTTTAACTTCATTATATAATTTATTAAAGGAATCTCAGGTCTTGTGACGAAGCAGGAGCGATTGCTCCGTACAAGTGAAATTTGCCCATAAATGATCTTCAGGGCACAACAAATAGCACTCGCTAACTTCGTTACAAGAGTGAAAAATTATACTTGCCTGAAGAACCTGCAAAAGGAGAAAATTGTAAGTTGATTTTATAGAAAATATTTTTGGTAAAATTATTTTACTGAAGTCAAAATATGTTTAATTAAACAGTAGAGTTTCTATATTGCTAAATATACTGGGCCGTATTCAAAATTACGCATGTCATTAAGAACAATTTTACAAATAATGGAACTCTTAAAAATGTGCATGAATGAAAATCACACCTTTAAGGAAATTTCATATGCTTATGTTAAAAAAAAATTTGTTTGTTTACAAAAAAAAGAAAATGAGAAACAATACTCAATGCAGTATTATAAGAATTGACTACACAATAGGGTGTTTCATATTTTATCAACTTTTGAAATTGAACTCGAGAATCAATTTATAAATTGATTATTTATATGAAAATAAGTTTTTATATAAATAGTTAATTTATAGGGTCCCCGCCAGTTTGATTTTGGGCCAAAAATGTTGGGTGTTTTAAAGGCCTGGCAAGGACCTTAAAATTTATCCTAATTTTTTATTCTTTTATATAGTAGATGTTGGATTGAATATTATTCACATAAAAGGAGCATGTTGAAAAAATTAAGAAATTAGTCTACAGAATCTTCTAAAATTGGTGAAAAATCCAAATTTTTCTTTACGAAAATTTATTTTATAACCAGTTGGCGTATAAAAAATCTTTTTGATTTCCTAATAAACTATTTTCAGACGCTGAAAAAACAATAACCTGGATAGTTTTTATAATAGTGTCAAATGAGGTTTATATAGGCCTTTAAAAAAATTTCTTTTATCCTTGGAGGTAACCTGACCCTTACGCTAACCTTAATAGCCTAATAATAATTCATTTTAGTTGCTTTTAAGATAAAAAGTCATAATGAACTTATTAAGACTTTTTATCTTAAAAACAAGGTTAAAAGTGGTTAAAGTTGTTAGTTTTGTTGCCTCAAGATCAAGATTATGTAGATCTTTAACTTTAAATGATAGTTGTTTTTGTAAAAAAGTAAAAAAAAAAGAATGAAATGTTTAAATATTATTAAATAAAAAATTTATAGGGGAAAGTTCCAGTTTAATTGAAACCGTTTGAACATTAAGTTTTCTGGAGATTTAGTTTTTCCACTGCATTGTTTTTCAAAGATGTTTGTTAGATGTTATTCATAAACATGCCTCCTCAAAGCCAGCTCTAGTTCAATTGAATTTTGTTTATAACTAAATCTGAAATTTGTATCAGAAAGTCTACCTGTATTTGTAGCAATTGTATCAAAACATAAACCTTTTACGTCATCACATATTCCATATACATCCAGTACTTTAACTAAAGCATCATATTGAGCTTGTCCAGTACCACGATCAATAGCTGGAACGCCAAGAAGCTTCATTTTACCATCAATATTTACTGAGACTGCAAATCAATCTCTTTTTGATTTTTACTTTCGGGGATATCTTGGATAATTTTCCCATTAAAATGTGCTATTATGGGAAAAATAGCTTTTAACATTTTTCTTATATTGTTTGGCATTTTCCCAAAGAGAATTTTTTTGAGTTCACCAAATAGTTGAATGGGACAATGAAAATCCAGCCACATTTCCATCTGAACTTACAATTAATTCATACATACATGCATTAGATCTCTTGATGAAATATTTTTTGATACTGATGTCTTGGGATCAAACTAGTTTTTTTTAGACTTGATTTGACACTATTTTAAAAACTATCCAGTTTATAGTTTTTTCCGTGTCTGGAAACAGTTTATTAAAAAATCAAAAACTTTTTTATACGCCAATGAGTAATAAAATAGGTTTTTGTTAAGGAAAGTTTGGATTTTTCACCAATTTCAGAAGATTCTAAAGATTAATTTTTTAATTTTTTCAACATGCTCTATTTATGTGACTAATATTCAATCCAACTTCTCATATTTAAAAGAATAAAAAATTTTATAGGATAAATTTTAAGGTTCCTTCCTTTTAAAACACCCAACATTTTTGGCCTAAAATTAAACAGGCGAGTATCCTAAAAATTATAACTTTTTTTTTTTTAACGCTTAAATTTATTTTTATATATAAACGGTCAATTTATAAATCGATTTGCGAGTTCAATTTCAAAAATTGGTAAAATATGAAACACTGTACTACACAATCAACTGCGCAACACATGATTGCTATATATTTTGCAACTGTATGTTTGGATTTTCATGTAAGTATTGATTATAATTAAGAATGGTTGTATTTCTTTGGCCAAAATAAAAGAAGCAGCGATTATTTTTTAATAAACAATATATACAGCGATATAATTTTAAAAACTTATGTTTGGAAAAATAATTGTTGGTTTTACAAATAACAAATAATAAATATATAATAAATAAAGTAATTTAATTAACGCCATTTTTTTATTTGTTACTCGCTAATTTTTTTAAAATAAAAAATCATTTGCAGTAGAAATAATCATTTAAAAATTAACAAATTTAACATACTTTAATTCATTTATGCAAATGTCAATAAAAGAAAGAAATTTGTTATTACTAAACATTTTTAAGAATGTCTTTTTAACTTTAATTATTTAATATTAACATTACTTTAATTATTTAGTATTAACATTACTTAATAATACAAAAAAAATTAACTGACATTTAACTTGTTTTGCGGTAATTATTATTATTGTAATAATTTGAGCATGGCCAAATTTTTAAAACAAAACATAATATATGTGGTCAGGCAAGACGTGCAACTGCATGTGCCTCCTGTAAAAACCAGATATAAAAAGTACAATACTAATCTAAAACTCACTAGAAAAATGATTTGCCAGGTCAATCCTTCCGATTCTAATAAGTACCTTAACAAAAGCATCATAGTTATCAATCCCTAAAAGTGTACGACGTTCTAAAGTTTGAATTAATTCAATAGGAGTTTTAATTCTTTCAAGATGACCATCGCCAATTTCTTTTAAATATAAAAACTTAATTGCTTCAACATCCTTATCCAAAAGATTATCTGCAATCCTCAGCAAAATATCTCTATGTTTCTCATTATCCATTTCTTTAAAATAATAATCTAAAATTTATACAACATTTTAAATACTTTCACATTTCATAATATAAGAATATTATAAATAACATAATAACATGATAATAACTAATTAGTTAACTAATTATGTAATAATATTATTATTACCATAATAACATAACTGTTTCATAATATAAATAATATATTGTATACTAATATAATACCAGTTTACTAACATAATATAAATATTTACTAATATCAGGGATGAACCTAGACCTGTTTTAGAAACCTCTGTAGCAGTACGGGCACCAAAAAAAAGCGCTCAAAAATTATTTCTATATTTTAATTTTTCTTTTGCTTTAGAAAAAAAAATTTCAGTTTTAAATTAATAATTTTCAGTTTATTTTAGCCACATCATTTTTTTTACAGGACAATAAAATAAATTAAAAAGAAATTGCTGTTTTATGTAATTACGTACTGCCCTTCTGTTACTAACCGAATGTTTAAAAAAAATAAATGTTGTTACAAAACTTCATTTTAAAAACTTGTTGCAAAACTTTATAACAATGGAATATATAAAAAATTAGCTTTTTCTAAAGATAAAGCGATTTTGAAACATCCATTCAGAGTAAAGTTAACTTTTATACTTTGGAAATTAAAAGTAAACTGCTTTTGATAATAAATGAACATAAGTAAAAAATTTCAGTCCTAATAACTATCGCGCAAATTTAATTTTTGAATGAATAAACTTTGGATCTTTAGCTTGGTATTTTAGTTTACATGAGGAAAACGAAAAAATGAAACATTGTTTCTTCTCAATGTTCATTTTGACTTTTAAAATAATAAAAATAACAATTACAATAACTTAATAAAAGTTTTATTAAGGTCTGTTTAAAATATTGTAAATGTAATTTATTTATTAAACATAATTTTTTAAATTATACTTTATGATTAAAAATATATATACTTTTTAATATATTAGGGAAGGTTGAGTAAGATGAGCAGGTTCCTAAGATGGTATAACCTCTTTTACAGATAGGCTGAAAAATTTTTTGCAAACTTTTTTGGTTAAGGATATTCAAACAAGCTTGACGGTGTTACTTATTTTAATTTCTTGGTTGTATAGTTAATATTCATTGATTTACTGTTATTTTGTTTTACGGTTAAAAAAATCTACCACCCCCTGTTATAATTTTTTATTATTTAATATTTTGTAATTACGTCAGAACGACTTAAGACCAAAAATTTATTACATCCTCAATTTTTTATGCTTATCTACTGATAAATCCATATGTTATATGAGATAAAACATAAGCTGTTGTCATGCTATTTAAATTATGATAGTACTTGGTGAAGTTGCTTAAGATGATAAGTTTTTAAACACTCAAGATGAGATGCAGCTTTTTATTAAGAAAAGAGCGTTTTTCTAAAGTTATTCTCCGTGGAGCTTTATTTTGTTATTTCAAGAGCGAAAGTTTTTTCAAAAAAAAGTATCGTTCACTTTTTTAGAGATAGTAAAAATTTATTATTGTCTTTCGTTTTTTATGGTTGAGATAATTACTTTTTTTAAAATGTCAGTTTTAGGTTTTTTTTAATTATAAACACAGGAAAAACTTTTTTTTTTAATAATTATTTGATAAACCTGCCTGCCCAAACCAAACCCTCAGTCGATGTAGAAGCAGTCCCTCGTGAGTCAGGCTATTTGTAAGTCAATGTAGCAGAACTCCATAGCAAGTCAGGCTATAAGATAATCGATATAGCAACATTCCACGCATGTTTTACAGTTAATAAATAAATATAAAAACATTCAGAATGTTTTTAAAATTTCTCTTTTAATTTGAGGTTTTGTGGTTCCTGCAATTAAATTTATGTTTTTTGACATAATCTAACCTTAATTTTGTCAGCTTTAAATCCACAAACAAGCGATGAACCATGGTTCCTGCAATTAAATTTATGTTTTTTGACATAATCTAACCTTAATTTTGTCAGCTTTAAATCCACAAACAAGCGATGAGCCATTTTTTACCAAACACGATTTCTTAGCAGTAAAGTATAGAAATATATATATATATATATATATATATATATATATATATATATATATATATATATATATATATATATATATATATACGTATATACAGGGCTCATTTTAACGGTCGGACATCACCGTTCCCAGACTGTTTTGGAGATCTGAATTATGGGGGCAACCAACCATTGTTCATTTTTACCGAAAATGTCGGTGGTTTGTTACCCTCCTCTAGCAGGTCTCAAGAATGGTCCAAGCCGCCATGATGTTCGATTGTTAAATTGAGCTTTGTATATATATATACAACCCTTGGAATTAAAAAAATTTAGTTCAGCAATAATTTGCCAACCTCAACCTTTTAGAAGAAAGTATAAGGTCGGCAAAAAAAATTGATCCAAAGGTCTTACCATAAAACATCTTTTAGATCGGTAGTTAGGTTGACATTGCCGAATGCTGACCTTAATATCAAGGGTTGTATGTATATAAATATATATACATATATATATATATGTATATATACATATATATATATATATATATATATATATATATATATATAAACATAAATATATATATATATATATACACATAAATATATATATATATATATATATATAAATATATATATATATACATATATATTTGAGTCAAATTATTTTATTTCAACCAATCACCCGTGGGTCACCATCTCTGACTTTCATGATTTTTACATATTGTTATGTGCATTATGTAGATAGGTTAAATTTGAAATTTCAGACTTCTAAGTACAACGGTTCAGAAATTATAGCCTTAGAAACATGACACAGTGGCCCCCCTTGATTTACAAATGGTCAAAACAGACTTATTTAGAGCTGTATAACTTTTTTCTCACTTTCAACAAGTGTCTCATTTTATCTAGAACTAATTTCTGGAGAGTTCTCTCTACAAAAAAGTGGTTAAATTAGAAAAAAATTATGACTACAACTTTGGAAAAAATCCTAAAATTGCTAAAATATGCCAAAAAGAAACTAACTGTAGCATTATTCTATTTATCCACAAGTCTTTACAGATAAGTATTCTGATTAGCTACTACTGTCTGCAATAAATGGGCAAAATATAGGCAGCTTGTTGCAGTTTAGAGCTTAAATATATCTAAAAGCAAAATGTCCTCTTGCCTAAAAAGTCCAACTTTCAGCCATTTTGAGATGCTTGTAAATTTTTCTTATTCTTAAATTTTTTATTTATTCATAGTTTTATCTCTTACTGTAATATTTTTTGGGGTAGTACTAATTATAGTAAATTAAAAAAACTTTATAGTAAGAAAAAACACGCATGCAGGATTGTATTTGGTGCGCACAGAACTTTTCCTTGCAAACCTTTTTTAAGGAAACTTGGTGCCCTAAGTATCTACAAACTTAATATACACCAAGTTCTACAATTCATGTTAAAAATAAAACATGGTCTTTCTTCTATTGTATTTCAGTCTTACTTTAATGAAATCTCGCACAAGTATCCCACTAAATTTTCAATTAACAACTTTATAGTACCAAAAACTAATTTAAAACTAAGTTCTTACCAAATCCAATACCATGGACCATTTCTATGGAAACACTTTTCAAAATTTATTACAAAAAAAATAATATTTAAAACATCTCTTTAGAACAATTCAGGAAAGAATCTAAGAGTCTCTTATTACTAAATGCCTTTGATTTAAATATCTCTTTTAAAATAAATACATAAATAATATAAATTATCTAAAAAAATAGTTATTGACACTACTCTTTTGTTGCAGTTTTATTTTGATTTAATTTTTTTTTTTTGTTAAAAAACTATAATACTTTTATATTGTTGTTAATCTTTGATATATTACGTTATATTTCAACACTAATATTTATATTATATTTATATTTATATTGTAACTAACGTGTGTAAAATTCTTATTATGTACTTAGCTACTTTTCATTTTTGTATATAAACTGACGATTTTTTCAATGTAAATGGGACTTGATGATAAGACAGTTTATGCCTTCTGCTTGCTCCAGCTCTCTTATTTATTAACACGATTTATTTCATTGTAAATTTTAATATACGGCAAACAGTACCAATAAAATAATAAAAAAAAAAATCTAAATTAATTTAGAGACCTTAATTTGAACCATAATGGAAGTCTCTAAAAAGTTACTGCCCCCTTTATTTGTGCCACTATCTACTATAAAGACCAGATCAAGATAAAGATCAGATTGAAAAATAGGGTTAATTTAAAATGCTGGCATTTTTGGTGTGGATTCAACAAATTTACAATGCTTGCATTTTCAGATAGTTGGGTCTAATGGTCTTATATGCTGTTAATCTTAGATCAAAACAAAGTGATAGAAAAATTTACAAGCATCTCAAAACGGCAAGTGGACATTTTGCTTTTAGATATATTTAAGTTCTAAACTGCAACAAGCTGCCTATATTTTGCCCATTTATTGCAGACAGTAGTAGCTAATCAAAAAACTTATCTGTAAAGACTTGTGGATAAATAGAATAATGCTACAGTTAGTTTCATTTTAGTATATTTTAGCAATTTTAGGATTTTTTCCAAAGTTGAGAAGGTCATAATTTTTTTCTAAATTCAAACAAGTTAATAAAAACCACTTTTTTGTAGAGAGAACTATCCAGAAATTAGTTCTAGAAAAAATGAGATACTTGTTGAAAGTGAGAAAAAAGTTATACAGCTCTAAATTAGTCTGTTTTGACCATTTGCAAATTGAGGGGGGCCACTGTGTCATGTTTCTAAGGCTATAATTTCTGAACCGTTGTACTTGGAAGTCTGAAATTTTAAATTTAACCTATCTACATAATGCACATAACAATATGTAAAAATCAGGAAAATCAGAGATGGTGACCCACAGGCGATTGGTTGAAATATAATAGTTTGACCCATACATATATATATATATATAAACTTGTTTCTCCGCGCAGCGGCCTTGTTCGTCAAGGTTCGTGTTTCGGAGTTATAGAGCTGAGAGAGGGTTATAACCACTATTAAGTAGCCTCCTCATCTGTAGTGGCCTTCTCGGCCTTGAGGAGGTGAATAACATAAAATAAAATATATATATATATATATATATATATATATATATATATATATATATATATATATATATATACATATACATATACATATACCGCCAGATAGGGTAATATGGCCAGTTGGGCATATTTACCAGTTTTTTGCTAAAATGTGATAAAGTTTCAAAGATGCAGTGTCCCTCTTTACATAATTTTTAAAGCCCAATGTTAACCAGATATTTTAATTTCTGTTCCAAAAAACTTAAATAATAGTACTCTTGTTGTTGAATGTTTTTCGCGTGTCATTTTGTATGTCTTTTCAGATTTTAAAAACTATTGTCAAGCAAATATTTGAGGGACAATTCGACCAAAATTTTAACCAGACCTCTATTAGATACTAAGGTAAAGGCATTTTTAACTTCAAAGTAGATAATTAAGATAATAAAGGTAAGCGGGGTAAATTGGCTATTTTATAAATTGGGATAATATGGCCACTTATTGATTTAGTTGATAAATTTGTCAATTGTTTTTTTAAAAAATCAGTTGCAATATGTCATACACATACAAAATAAAGAAAGGTTACGCACACAGTAACTACCCCGAAGAGCAAGTGGATAAGGCTATGAAGGTTATTGGTGGTGGTATTCCAATTAAAAGGGTCTCTGAGATTAACAGAATCTGAGATAACATTATCTGAGATTTTTAGATCAACTCTTAGAAATTATCTAGAAATTCTTAGTAATTTCTATTCTCAGAAATTAAATAGAAATTATGTGGTAAGATCAAAAGTATGCAGACACCTTGTTGCTATTTCTGCTGAGTAAGAGCTTGTCGTTACTCAAATCTGAGCAATGACAAAGCACTTCATCACAAGGATGAAGAGCTTTGGGATCTGGCTGCATTTAAACATTTCATCAAATGTATTCTTCACAAACAAAAGTAAACTTCTCTGGGCAAGGCTTACCGATTTTTTAAAAGGCACCACAGCCTATTTTTACAGAGAATTTTTGAGGAAATTTTAATGAGACAAGAAGCTGTTAGCAAAGAACAGTTGTTTATTTTCAACAATCTGCACAACTTGATTAAGGAAATTGTCCTTCTAATGTAATGAACTATGATATAGACTAACCTGAGCAAAAACCCTAACTCAAAGAAATTGATTTACAGAAAAGCCACAAGGCATCTGGATACCATTATAAAGATTAAAATGCTTCTGCAATTTGTTAGAAATATTTTGTTTTATTATATCCTACAAGATGTCATGCCCAAAAACTTAATTCACGTATTAAATGTAAAAATAATACACAAAGATTTTTCTACTGTGAAAGATTTATCAAGATATGGAATTCGCTACCTGAATATATTGATTACTTGTCCACTTTGTCTTACATAAGGGTAATTTTGAAATTACTTGTATCACCTTTATGAATTTCTTATTTATAAATGCAAATAAATCAGAAAATAATTACATTGATCTTTTGCATTACAAGCAATCTTTTTTCTTTTATTATTCCAATAAATATTTCTTATGTTTAAATAGTCTCCACTGACTATTTAAACATAGGGATTTTTTAAACTATTTAATCTTAACTTTTTCATGACAAGTGGCCCATATGGCGGTTCATAAAATTTGTTTCTAAATGACAAGTGACCTGCACGGAGGTCCATAAACAATTTTAAATATTTCAAAACATCTATAGCAATTGAAGAAAACTTTAAACTTATCTTTGAAATGTGAATAAATTCTTAAGTTAATGCTTTAAACTGTTTTTTAATTGCATTTATAGATCGCTTAAAAATCAATTTTAAGAAATGACTAAAAATAGATTAAATTATACTGATAAAAACAAGATCCATTGATACTTTTTTCAATGATAGTGGTCAAGATTTTTTGTTTTGATTCGCCACTTTAAATGCCTCTTTTTTTTTTAATTCGAAAACAATATGTTTATGTACTTCTTTTTTATTTGTTCAAGGTTACATAAAGAAACTATACATTTTTGTTAATTTTAACATGATATATTTTGATCATGTTATTAAGATAATAAAAAAATTTTAAAGCTTTTTATTATTCTGAAAGCCAATTCTACGACAAAAAAAACAAGGTCTTATTTGTAAAATTCTGACTAGTAGTTTTTATTTTATACTCTTTTAATTCATCATGATCCTAGTTTGTTATTTTACGCGCAGTCATATAGCTGTTTTTAATTCAGTGGCGAAAGGGTTAAGACCACTATTAATGAAAAAACTTGCCACAGGACACATTTTTTTTAGGGTAGTTTTAGAAGTTAAGATTTCCTAAGAACCAAAACACATCAAATTTGTTTTAAAATTTACATATAGAGTGAAAAGGGATAAGAAATCTAATGGAACGGGGAACCTTTTTAACATTTATA
Organism: Hydra vulgaris; assembly: GCF_038396675.1. NCBI lineage: Eukaryota > Metazoa > Cnidaria > Hydrozoa > Anthoathecata > Hydridae > Hydra > Hydra vulgaris. The sequence continues at coordinate 12,621,913 of NC_088921.1, read as the reverse complement.
CATAATTTCCAAGTTCTCAGCGTTTAAAAACTTTAAGGTCGGTTTATTAAAAAAAAAAACTATTAAGCTCTTTACAACTATGTTAATCATATTTATATTTATATATTGACAAGAAAAAATCCTCTGGAATGGCTACCTTCAGAAAGTAGGTAGAAGAGTTTCCAAAATATGTGTTAGCTGATATAGCTGATTAGCTTAAAATTAAAAACTTAAAACCAAAATTCATAAAGTTCAACTTTAAAAATTAAATGCTATTACTATAATTTCTAGAATAAAAATTTGAGAGATATCAGGTCGGATCTATTGTCAAAAAATAAATAAAAATTTCTATTATAATTTTAAAGCTGTTCGAGTCAAATAAATATGTTAAATAATATTTTTATTTGAAAATTGAGTAAAATATTATATTTAAGATATTATAAATATGTTTGACTAAACAATAATAAGCTAGTAACAAATATATCTAACAATATTGAGCTAATAACAAGCTAAACATTGTCAATCATTGACAATGTTATAATTGACATTGACAATCAATGTTATTGATAAAAATAAACTTACATTCGTATCATTCATATAACACTCATTCAACACCCCTTCTTTTTTTTATTTGCGTTAAAAGAATGTTTATAATTTTTATTATACTTTCGAGGCAATGGTATATTATGGTATATTACTAATTATGGTATATTACTAACTTTTGGTTGCATTTTGGTTGCACAAGTTAGATTTTAACTTTTACATAAAACGCAGACTACCGAATTAATTATCCTAAGATTCTAATTCAATAACAATTCTGGTCTGCGTTTTATTGAGTTTCCAAAATTATATTTTGAATTATCCTAAAGAACGTTGACCATTTGGGTGCGGCTTTTTCATGCTTCACGCAATAATTATGCAACCAGCATTACTATCGGATACGCAATTACGTAAGTATAGTTGCGTATTCGTCAGTTCGTCAGCCTGGATTACAAGTGTCGTATACGAAATTGTGTTTTTTTGATTTGTTTTCTTGTTTGTTTTGTTTTTTGCTATTCACCTCCTCAAGGCCGAGAAGGCCACTACAGATGAGGAGGCTACTTAATAGTAGTTATAACCCTCCCTTAACTCTATGACTTCAAAACACGAACCTTGACAAACAAGGTCGCTGCGCGGAGAAACAAGTTGACGCGGTACTACCAGGGACGTGGTGTTTGAATTGAGAAATTTTCATTCAAAGTTTAAAGTACAAAATCTCTATGTAAATTTATTTACATGTTGAAATTTAACAAAGTTGACTGAAATCAATATAAATTTTTGCTTAACTTGTTAAAAATATAAAAAAATAAAAACTTCCCCCGTAACTAAGAGCACAGTTTTTCAAATACGAAAAATGTATTTCGAAATAAGAACATTTTGTTGAAATATATGCAATTAATTTGATAGGTGAATTAAGGTTAAATTTGCTTATGTTATAACTAACAATGACTTATAACTTTAGTATAATTTTATTTTCACTGTCCTTCACATTTTTTTTTCTCTAATTCATTCCCGGTAACCAATTTATCGGCATTCTATTTGGAAACAGTTTTTAATCTTCAACCTTCTTATATAGAAATTAATAAGCTTTTTATACTTCTTTTTTTACATTAATCAATTTTTATTTATATTATTTATTTTCGAATAATTAAAAATAAAATAACTAATTTATCACACATATCTTTTGATTTGTCTGTGAAAAATGATATAAATAAGTTAAACCTTAAATATAAAAAACAACCATTTCCATTATTGTTCCTTTTTTTAACAATAAAAAAATAAATATATACGTTTATTAAAGCATTTTACAAAATGATATATTTAATTATTCAGACTTTGTGACTTTAAAAGTATTATAAAATTCAAGATCATCACCAAAAATATTTTACCATTGACTTAAGGTCATTAATTTTTTTATCTGAGAGCAAAAAACGTGTTGAATCACTTTTTAATGAAGGAAATTCTTTCAGAACTTTAACTATCAGTTTATTCTTTCTCTGAGGGGTACCTTGTGTCAATCTTTCTTCAATTAACGGACCAGAGAACGATTTTTTGAAGTTAATATGAAAAGGCAGATGTTTTTCATGACACATTAGTTTTACCTTTGCAAAAGGTACTTTATGGAAATAAAGAATTGGAAGCAAGTTTGAAGTTTTTGAAGTCTTTGTACATTTGTATGACTTTTGATTCTACTCCAGAAGTTTTTTTAATAGATGATAGTAATTTGAATAAGGTAGGAGGACTGTAAGTTTCAAAATGTCTTAATTTTATCTCAATCACACTATGCACAGTGTCAATATTCTTTACTGAACTATGACCACGTTCACTATACTTCTGTTCAGTGAGTGATATTCCGCATTCTTTTTGAAATTTTTTTATTGCCCTAGACACAATTGAGTTCTTATTCTGGGTAACACAAGAATCAGACTACAAAATAATTTGATTAGTTGATGTATTAGGACAGTCTTGAATAAATAACTTTAAAAGTTTATACAGACAACTTGCAAGTTCATTTGCACCTATACCAGCCATAGACTCATTCCAAAGTGCACAACAAGTTTTGTTATTCAATGAATATTTGGCTGTGAAATTATAACCATTTAATTTCTTTTATAATAGAGTGCAGAAATATTAGCAATTGGAAGGGGAAATACTTTTTCTAAATCAAAAGTTATAACTGCTGTGGTTTTGTATTCTCCATTTGCAACATTAGTTACGTCACATTTTCTTTCTTGTCTAGTTGATAGCTTACTCTCTATGCAGCAGTAATTTTTGATCATCTTCTTTGTTTTTATACTCCTGACATAAATCACACAAATCTTTCTGTGGCTTATGAATGCCAAATTAAACTCTGTATTAATAAATACCATTTTTTACATTGAACTCTGGGTAAGCTTGTGTAAACAACCTGTACATTTTAATTTTACTTAATGACAGCTCTAAATATCTGTCTGCAATAGTGTGAATCAACTGTTGGAAGACTATTTATATGTTCTCTGATCTTATCTAAGACTTGTTTAAGAGTTTTTCTATTTTTCCTTTCTTCGGGGACCTTGGTAGTCCACTTACTTTATTTACCACGTTATTAAAATTATAACGGGTGACAACTAAAAATCCGGAATTAAAAGAAATGTTAATTTTTATGAAATAATTTATTTATAACAATTTCATATGGTTGATATATAATTGATGACAACTTAAAATATACAATAACTTTAAGGTTTTCCACAAAGGATCCTTTATCCGCTACTCTGCGCAACTTTGTTTTAATGTTTTCGCAAGCTGTTTTTACACCACTTGTGTCCATTTCTCTCAAGGATTTTTTAATTCTACGCTTGAGTTGTGAAATATTTCGAGCTTTCCAACCACCCTTATACACTAAAGAACTTAGTTCTCCAAAAAAAATCTTCAATTGGTCTACATTGAGGAAGATTGATGGGGTTAACATTCTTCGGTACAAAAGGAATATTTTCGCTTTAGAGGAACTCAGTAACACTTTTCATATAGTGTGACGATGCTTTATTGGGCCAAAATAAGTAGTTATCATCTCAATGATATTTATTAATAAATGGGATTAAAGTTTTAGTTAAACATTGGTTTTTGTAAACTTCTTGGTTGACAGCTAGACCACTTTCCTTGAAAAATGGCTCTGAAATTCCTCTGTCGGAGACAACAATATATAACATTACTTTCTTCTCAAATTTGCTTCGCATTTTGAATTTAACATCAGGTGGTGAATCAGAAAAATCGTCTGTGTAATAAATTTTGTTACCAGGCATTTGGGGCTTATTTAAAGTAAAATAACTTTTATCATCCAAAATGAAATTTTTGTTACCAAATTGTCTCACAAGATAACGACAATCTCTTTTTACTTTAGTAATTTGACTTTCGGTGTAGGATGGCGATTTATGTTTTTTCCTTGGTTTAACTTGAAGCTTTTTGAGTGCCCTTCTGATATACTGCTGGGAACACTCAAATATTCTAGCAGCATTGCGCTGGCTAATGCCACCTTTGTTGTTAAATCGAGTTTTTAACTTCTTCAAATTTTTCTTGGTCATTATTGTGGGTTTTCGTCCGGATCCTTGCTTTCTTTCAACAGTACCACGTTTTAAAATATCGTAAATTTTACTTTTTGATATACCTTCTTTCAAAAAATGTTCTACAGTAAACATTTTGCCATCACTTTTATGGCGTTCATAAAAATGTACATTACGTTCTCGAAGAAGCGTCTCTTTAGACGACATTTTATGACAACTAAATTGACAATTGTCAAACAAAAACTATGTAAAATTGTTACGTGAATCATACACTATTCGATAATGTAACGAAGTGGAAAAGTTTAACAACTGAATATGACTTGCACACAATTTCTTTTTGTCCAGATTTTTTGTTGTCACCCGTTAGTAAATTATTCTATCACTGATATCTAATGTTTTAAGAAAAAATGATTTACAAACTTTGCTTCTAACATCGTTCTTTTCAAAATGATATTCTAAACATACTTCTTATGTTTTTCAATTCCTCCACTTTTACTTTTTCTTTTATAATCCCATCTTTCTTAATTTTGAGTACAAAAATTAAGTTTTTTAGTGTCACTTAAGTTCCAGAAATAAGAATGGATTTCAACTGTCTCATTAGTACTAAAAACTTCAAAACATTTTAGTTTACACACTGATAAACAAGCTTCTCCTACTTTTCTCTCTGGTCTCTCTTGACCATTTCTCTCTATTTAGGCCTTGCCACACTGCCTTTGCTTTTTTCTGACATTTATTTTCCACTTGTTAACACTTCTTTGTCTTTTTCTTGTGGGTTTTCTGCGAAATATAATTAAAGTAACAATAAATCAAGAAGAACAAAAAAGAACAAAAATTGTATTGGAAACTATTTATTAAACTGCCTATTAAAAGTAGAAAAGTTAATGTTATTAAAACTATAATTTAGACTATTATAAAAAAATAATGCATAAATACAGTTGATGTAAAAATAAATAAATAAAAGATAATGATAACAAAAGAAATTTCAAGAACTTATTGTGAATGTAAAAATAATGATCTCTTTAAAACTATTCGAGCACAAGGCGTACTGTAATCAAATATTTGTACACAAGTATTTTATATTTACTTTTCATTGTTAGGAGAAATGATAGTAGAAAAAAAAAAGATGAATTAGTAGGGTCTTCCACTAAATATTTAGGAGTTTCTTCCTCCATTTGGTGGTTAGGCTCCAACACTATTAAAATCGGATTATCAGCATCAGAAGCAATAAAATACTCCATATTTGTTATAAAATATTCCATATTTGTTACTTATCTTTACAAAAAACGATATATTTATAAATACTGTTTAGTTCTTTTGATTACGAGTAATGATTTTTATATACTGAACATTTCAAATTAAAAAAACTGAAAAAAATTCAATATTAAAAAACAAATGGAATGTATTACCTTTTATTTACAAAAAACAAATGTTTAAAAGTAAACAATGGCTATTCCACGTTGTCACGCCGTGACATTTGACTTTTTTTTTGGAAAAACATTAGATTTGAGCGCATTTAAATCTAAAAATTTAAAAGCTAAAGATACTAAAAAATTTTCATATACATTACGGTTTCTAAAAACAAAATTATTTAACTTTAATATTTTATAGACTTTTAGGTAAACGCATTTAAAGGTTGCGTCACGACGTGACAATAATTATCTAGCATTTTCCGTCATTAGAAGAAATGACAGTAGTTCAGCTCTAGTGGATATTTTGAAATATTTTTTGTTATGCCTTGGATAATTAAAAGGTGTTATAATAGTTTCATAACACTTTTAAAATGTTTTATAAATTTAAATGGAGACACCACATATATATATCAACGGAGTTTAAGTCACACCGTGACGTCACGTTGTTACCAGTACAAAATTTATTGAATATTAAGATAATATCATCATCAAAAGTTGAAACAAAAGAAACCAATTTATTCGGATTTTTATAAGATTGGTATAACAATAACGTTTAACAAAACAGTTTATTTACAACAATTTCAAAAAAACTCTTGTAAACTTCAGCTACTTTTTTTTATAAAATTTTATCTAGTTAACTAAGTATACATTTCCATCTTATCATTAAACTGTTTTAAGCAATGGGCACTAAATATTCCAGGCGTTTTGCAAGCATTATTAATGATGTGTCATCAAAAGCAGTTTTAATTTTTTCAGCAGCAACCTTGAAAACGTTTACTTGACTTTCATCTCTGACGGCTTTATAAAATGCTGCTGCGTTATTTATCAGACCTTCTCTTCGAACAGTTTTTTGTGTTGCTAATGATTTTATGGTTGCTCCTATACCATCGCATGATCCTTTACCATGAGAGGTTGCAAAGTAATTCCAGCAAGTTTTAATTATGTACTTGCTTTCAAGCCATGGAATTGAAGCTACTATATATCAATTTTTAAATTGACTTCTAGGACCATCAGACCAAACTTGCAAGTATTTTACATCCTTTCTAATAAGGTTAGTTATTACCCAGTAGGCACAGCGACGTGACAAAAACGTGAATTTCACGCTATTTTGGCACGTGACAATTAGGTGACTTTTTGGTCCCCATGAAATGACCAATTCACGTGATTTATGGACGTGTTTTTCACGTTACTTTTGGCACGTGATATTTAGGTGACTTTTTGGTCCCCATAAACTGTCCAAAAGACGTGCTTTTGACGTTAATTTTGGCACGTAATATTTAAGCAATAATTATGCTTTATAATTACAATTTTAAGTGTTTGGATTCGTGTAAAGAAAAAAAACTCATCGTCGAGGAAATATTTAATACGTATTAAATTACATGGTTTTATAAGTCAGTATATTAGTTCTCGACATAAAAATTTTTAATTTGTAATAAAAGCTGCACTTTTGTGAAAATATCCTCCTTATATCCAATAAGTAATAAGTACAAAGTCGTAGATCTGCAACTTACGAAGAGCACGCTTCAATCCACAAAGAGAACACTTCAAACTTATATACCTATTCTCCCATAAAAGCACGCTTCAAACATAATCTAACGAATCAGTCGATATTTTCTTCTATAAGAGCACGCATCAAACTTTATCTAATGAATCAGATTTAGCTGAAAAGAAACGAATAAAATCCTAAATAATAATATGATTATTTAATAATTATCTTGAATCACAAGCTTTTAAAACAAATCTTACTTTGAGAGTTGCTAACTACTTTTGGCAACTAGATTTTCTAGTGTGTTATTTGTTTTCTTTTATCTAAATCATTAAATAATTTAAGAAAACAATACTACATACAGTGTAAAAAAATAAAAGTCATTTGCCTTCTAATTTTATACTCTGATTGCTAAAAAAGTAAATAAGTATTTAATAAAAAAAGATGTAACAAAAAAGTCGACAGATGATTAAAAAAAAGAAGTACAAAATAAAAAATACAAGTTTAAAAAAATATTTTTTATCTATATATCTATATCTAATATTTATCCATAGATTTATCTATATCTATATCTATATATAAAGTTAATAACTGATGGGCGCGATTAGAAAAAGATCTGTACTCACCTTATGTGATAACATCTGTGTACTATGTGATAACATGATAACTTGTTTTCTTTGTTTTCCATCTTCTTATATTTGCATCTGTTTCTGCATTAACTTGTTCATACATTAACTCACTAGATGCAAAGGTGACAGCCCAAAAAGTTGCTTTAAATGAGTAATCTACAAAGTTTTGAACAGTATTAAATGTCATTTTAGAATGCACACAAAAATTAAAACAATTTATAAAAATGTAATAGTTATCACATAACCACACAGCATTATAGTGGGGATTTTATATCATGATTTTCCTTACCCATGGTGAGATTTCACCTTGAGGCTTCTTTTGCTGTGGAAACATTCACCACGGCTAAGGAGCCTCATCTATTAAGTATAAAACTAAAAATATGTATAATAAAGTACTGTCAAATTAGGTCACCAATAAATACAGAGTGCTGAAAATTCAACTCAGAATCAAGTTGCATTCTCCAACAAGATATGAATTAAATCAAATTCTTACTACAGAGTGCGATCACAAAAGAAGACAAATAGAGGGAAAAGTGAAATTTCTCAAACTTTAAAAGTTAAAAGGTTATTGGGTTTTACTACAGAATGATATTCCTAGGCAATAACATAACAATACCATTGGGTCTTCCTAGTCAATAATATTTTATGCAGAACTTATCATTTGTCATGTAGCTTAATAAATTTAATATTAAATAAGTTATAATAACTTATTTATTATCAAATTAATTACATCGACAAATTTGACAGTCTAAAATAATATACAATATGGTAGAAAAAAAAGTATACCTTGTAGTAGGGTTTGATCTTTTGCGTGTTGCAATATGAGAATTATCTGCCATAACGTTACACAATTTTGAACTAAGCTTTATAATATATTTATTAGACCTAAATTGATAAAACTTAGTTATAAGATAATATAATACGTTTAGATAAAATATTATATATGTGACATTTTATTTTTGTCAAAAATGCATTGCGACGTTATAAGATATCTTACGCCCTACATTTTTAATTAATTATTATAAAATTACAATGCAAAATAATTACATTATTATAAAAGTAAAATAAAAAGTAATTACAATAATGAATATATAAACTACATATTTCATGTAATCATTATATTTAAAATGTCTGGAAAATTGTTTACGGAAAATATCCTGAAAAAATTCAGAATATTTTCCCCCTCATTTTTTTCTTAATTTTGCATTCAGCCAAATTGTTTCTCAATTTTTTAAAAACTTTTCTTAATTTTTGTATGAATGATGACTAAAACAACATAAAAACAAATAGATGAATAATATATACTTGTTATATATTGTAATATAAGTTGTATGTATGGAAAACTTTTCGGATATTTGGAGAAAGATAAATTTCAGAAAAATATCTGGTATTCCGGGAATATCCCGAATAAGATAATCCCTGAAACTCAATTATAAAAAAATAGTAAGTAAAATAAAGAATATCTTTCCAAGTTTCTAATCACAGGTTTTTATTATGAATAAAAAAAGTTCCAAAATACACAATATTTTAACAACGTAACTTTCACGTTTTAATCAAGTAAAATTGTCACCTGGACAAGGTCACCTAAAATATACATGATTGAAACGTGAAGAAGGAAATGGGGTAAAAGCACACATCAAACTTTATCTAATGAATAAGTCTATATTTTTTCCAATAATAGCTCACAACACCAAATTTAGCTAAAAAGAAACAAATAAAAACTTAAATAATAATATGATTATTAAATAATCATCTTAAATCACAAATTTTTAACACAAATCTTACATGGTGAGTCACCAACTGTTTTGGCAACAAGATTTTCTGGTGTTGCTCTTTCTTTGATCTAAATCATTAAACAATTTTTTAAAAAAGCAATGCTATACTTGAGAGAAACTTGCTTTACATATTGGAAGGTCGTCAACATTGAAAGATAAGTAAAATGCAGTTTCAAATACAATAGCATCATAATCATCTTTTTGTGGGAAAAACATCGAACAAATCTGCGTTAATAACCAATAGTAATAAAAGTCATACAATATATATAATAATAATTTCATATAACTCAAATATATATATATATTAATCATATAATATTTAAATAATATAAAAAAAGAAAATAAATAAGTATTAACCTTTTTTAACAAGTAAAGCACAAGATCAAGATGTCATATATTATAAAAAGATATAGTATTTAATAATAATATATACATATATCAATAATAAATAACATAACACATTTATTTATTGATATTATCTTGGATAAATTCTTTAACCTTGTTGATAAAAACCAAATAAAGAAAGAAAATTTATTTTGAGTTTTTATCTAAACGACTCTTGAGTAATAATATATGCAGAAGTTCTAGAGACATTATTATTGCTCAAGAATCAAGAATAAGTTCTGCTATAATTATATCTATAATTAGTCCACGTAGCTTACTTAGTTTAATATTAAATTTATAACAAAACTTATTTCGTACTAAATTAAGTAAGCAAAATGGACAAATTCGCCAGTCTAAAATATTATATCATAGAGTAGAAAAAAAAGCATACCTTGTATTTGAGTTTAATCTTATTTGTGTGGCAAATAGGGACGCTTGGTACTAATTTATTTAACTTAATTTGATATAATTTGGATATTAGATATTACAACTTAAAATATATTGTTCTTTTTAGTTCTGTTTTAAATGCATTGCGTTATAAGATATTATATAGACCAATTTTTTTTTTTAATTATGATAATACTACAATAAAAATTAATTATATTATCATAGGAGTAAATAATTATAACTAATATAATGAATACAAAAGCTATACTATATAAAAAAATAATTAATATAATAAAAAATATTATTTCACATTTCTTATGCCAGGTTTTTTTGAGAATACAAAAAGTTCCGAAAGACGAGATATTTTGGCACGTAACTTTCACGTGACTTTCACGTAAAATAGTAACCTGGACGAAGTCACCTAAAATACACGTGATTGAAACGTGAATAAAACGTTGCGTGCCTACTGGGTAACAAGTCAATAAGGGCCTGTTTATATGGAAGACGGGCTGGCTCGTTTGCCGAGCCAGCCCGTTTGCCGAGATATCGACCTCATCAATATTTTAACTTAATTTTATTTTGCGTTTATATGAATAAACGAGCTAGCCCGGATAGCGATATCTCACTGTTTTTTGCCGAGATCTCGGCAAACGGGCTGGTTTATTTCATATATAAACTTGTACGCATGCGTACAAATTCTTACATTTTTTAAATTTATAAGCTTCCGCATAAAATGATAAATTTAATAATAAAACTGGCAATTTCCGTGTACTTAAAAATTTAGTTGTCTTGCTTTTATAATTTACAATTAATTTTCGATTTTATTAGTTGCAGTTTTATTTATATTGCTGCAACTCTCACTCAAAATGGCTGATTTTATTGATAAAACAAAAAGAAAAAACTTCAAATGGGATCATAATATGGTAGAGAACCTTATAAACTGTGCTATCAGCTATAAAGCAAGGATGCTTTATAAAAACCTTGACTTTGATGCCGATAAAGTTTGTTTATATAGAGAAGTTCGCTTATCTATGGCAGAGATCTATAATAAAAATGAAGAGTTGTATTTTGGACCTGTTGCCATTGATACTTTAAATGAAAAGGACTCAAAAGAAGTAATAAAACGAGGAATTAAACGAGTTCAAGAAAAATTGAAGGAAATTCGACAAAAGTTTTCGAAAGCAGTTGTTAGTGGAAGTCGAAGTGGAAGTGGTAAAATTATATTTGAGTTTTACGACCAGCTCATCTCCTTGTGGGGTAGTTCAGCCAATATTGAACCACTTATATTTGGTGTTAAAGGGGATGATTTTATTGAAACCGAAGAAACTCATTTTTCAATTGATCAAGACTTATCAGAAGAGGTAGAGTTAGTCAACAACAGTGATACTGCTGAAAGTATTAATAACCCTAAAAAAAGAAAAAGCTGTGTACCACAACTTATTGACAACAAAAGAAAGCACATGGAACGAAATTTAAGCGCCGCCCAACGCGACCAACTACTGCTTAAAGAAGCTAGAGACGATGCTCAATTTAGAAAAGAAATGGCAGAAGCAATGCGAGAATCGACAAAGTGCTTCACAGAAAGTATTAACACTGTAAGTAAATCAATGACTGACCTGGGAAATGGCATAAGTCGTTCTATTGAGCTTTTGGCACAAGCTATGATAGTACAAACTCAACAACAATCATCAAACCAAAATCAGTTCTATCAACATTCACCTAACGTATATTCACCAATGCAATTTAGTCCCTTAGTGTTACCAACAAATACTTGTCTAGATAAAAACACTTTCGAAAATATTGAGAAAAAATAATTTTATAAAAACAAATAATTTTATAAAGAGTCTAATAAATATAATGTTTAAGATGTTTATTATATGTATATATATATATATATATATATATATATATATATATATATATATATATATATATATATATATATATATATATATATATATATATATATATATATATACATATACATAAATATGTGTGTGTTTGTGTGTATGTTTAATTTATCAAGTCTGTAAGAGTTCTTCGTATAACTAATCCTTCAGCTTCATTTATAGAATATATTGAGTTTGGTACATTTTTGTATTCTTTTTCGTTTTTTTTAATGAGATCTGTTTGTAATTTAGCTAGGTCGTCGTCAACATAAGAATTTGTTTTTTCACATATGTTATGCAATACAAAACAAGCATAAATAACAGTAGGAACAGCTTCTAGTTTAAGGTCAACCTTTCTTGTTAAAATACCCCATCTAGCTTTAAGGCGACCAAAAGCGCACTTAATAGGATTTCGTGCTGCTCTAAGCATGTTGTTAAAAATTACCTCTTCATTATTTGAACAATGTTCATATTCTTTCATACAGACTGGATCATTTCATACAGGCTGGATCACCAATAAGATAATTAGGTATCTTCTCTGCTTTTTTTGTTGGTTTTTGAAACGTTTGAGGAAGAATAGCATTTCTTAACTTCATATTTATTGATGAGTTTGCAAACACTTTAGCATCATGTACACTTCCTGGCCACATGCACTCGACATCCATGAAATAGCCTTTGTAATCGCATACAGCTTGAACACTAAGAGAAAAATATTGCTTATAGCAAAAAAAATCTTGTGAGTTAGTTAATGGACGACGAATAGGGATATGGGTACCATCGATGCATCCAAAGGCTTGTGTCATTCCAAATTTACTTTCAAATTCTGATACTTTATTTCGCATTTCAGTTTGATTTCTTGGAAGAAATAGATACTTTGGCCCAAGATACTTTGATATTGCCTTACAAACTGAAATTATAACGGCAGAAGCAGTGCATACTGCAATTCCAAAAGTATTTGCAGTCATTCCCAAAGATCCAGTATCTTTTAAGTAATATAAAGTAATAGCTACTTTTTTATCTGCTGATAGAGCTCTAGAGTTAGGCGAAAAAGGGTCAGGAGATAAATAAGGGCTTAACTCTGAAACCAAATTCATGAAAAGAAACCGTGAAAGCCTAAAATTTGTTTTCCATACATCAATTGGAGCAACACCAGTTATTATATTATCCCACCATAAATCAGTTCTGCCAGTTTTAAACCAGCAACTACGATTTTTTCTTTTAAAGCGCCTCTCTCTTGCTTGTTTCATCTTTTGAAGTGGTTGAGACCGTTTTCGTAAAAGAATAATATTTAAAAAATTATCAAATTTAAATTTGTGAAGCTTGTATAATACTATTAGGCTTTTAAGAAGCATTATTTGTGTTATAACACCGGTTAAACATATTGTTAAAATGCAATGTGTTTTTTTGTCGATAGCCGCCATCTTTAAAGTTATTATTTTACCGATAAAGAGGCTAGCCCTGCTAGAAAAAGCTAGGCTAACCTCGATATCGTTTTTTATTTTTTGGCAAAAGTTCATATAAACGCAATTTTAAAACTGGCTCGTTTTCCGCGCTAGCTCGGCAAACGGGCCAGCCCTTTTCCATATAAACAGGCCCTAAGATAAATAACTGAACTTCTTGAATCGCTCAAATCATCAGAAATAAAAACGGCAGATTTACAAGAGTCACCATGCCAGCTAACAGCATTAAATAATGTTACTATTTTTTTGTTCCAATGTGCTGACTGAACTTCATCCTGCCAGAAAGTAGAGAAGTTTTCTGCAAAGTCAACTTGTAACAAAACTGAATCAAGATTGCTTTTCCAAACTTTTTTTTATTTTCATAACTCATTCATTGTTTTCCTTTTATAAAATAATGCAAAAGAAATTTGGGGAGCATTTTGCAAACATTGTTATACAAAATTATGGCTTTGTCTTTTTTTTATTGCTTTTTCGAGGTACTTAGTTCCGTTAAGTTGCGTAACTTTCTCCTAAAGGTACCAGGTAATTTATTTATCGTGGTTTTTTTCATCTAATTGGTATGTTTTGAGAAATAACTTTCCGTCCTTACAAGCTTCATAAAGATTATTCCAACAATTATCACTTATATTTTTTGTTAAATACCTTTTTTGTATTTTCTTTTTTTCTTTATTACGTCTTAAAACAATCATATCTCTTATAGTGTTGTGACCAAAACTTAAAATTGTAACTAACTTAACTAAAAAAACCGTAACTAAAATTACTTGACTAACTTTTTAGTCTAACTAAATTTAGTCGACTAACTTTTTAGCGTAACTAAAATTAGTCGATTAACTTTTTAGCGTAAATAAATTAGTCGACTAACTTTTTAGTCTAACTAAATTTAGTCGACTAACTTTTTAGCGTAAATAAATTAGTCGACTAACTTTTTAGTCTCACTAAATTTAGTCGACTAACTTTTTATCGTAGCTAAAATTAGTCGATTAACTTTTTAGTCTAACTGAATTTAGTCGACTAACTTTTTAGTCTCACTAAATTTAGTCGACTAACTTTTTAGTCTAACTAAATTTAGTCGACTAACTTTTTAGCGTAACTAAATTTAGTCGACTAAGTTTTTAGTCTAATGAAAATTAGTCGACTAACTTTTTAGCGTAACTAAAATTAGTCGACTAACTTTTTAGCGTAAATAAATTAGTCGACTAACTTTTTAGCGTAGCTAAAATTAGTCGACTAACTTTTTAGTCTAACTGAATTTAGTCGACTAACTTTTTAGTCTAACTAAATTTAGTCGACTAACTTTTTAGTCTAACTAAATTTAGTCGACTAAGTTTTTAATTTGCGAAAAATATATTGTTACTTTTACCCAAAAAATACTTTTTTTAAATCTTGTTATGTGTTAGTTGTGAAGTGGTTTGAGCGCCATTATTTTAATAACAAATTGCTGTAAGTTACAATTTAGATCTCCATGGCATCTTTTTCAAAGTTGATTTTCAGAGTTTTTCAAGTTTTTGGAGAAAACATTTTTTTCTAAAGTTTGCGAGATATACACTTGGAGTTTTGTAATAGTAAAAAAACTGTATCCAGTTACTCCCCCCTTATTACTAAATACTTTTTTTAACTTTCAATGAAAAGCGGTTTAAATCTGGATTTTTTCAATTTCTAATTAAAATGAATAATAAACTATTAGAAAGAAAAATGGTGCCATATTTTTGAAAGGTGTTGTATGCAGAAGCTTTTTCGGATTTCTTTTATATAATACCAGCAATCATTTTTTGAGGTAATAATACCTAATTTATTTGGTTTTACACTCATAAAACGCAGTTTTTACAGTGACGACAATATGATTGTAATTTTTAGTAACAATTACACAATATAGAATCAATAAAAAACATTAATTGCGTAACAATTTGTTACGCAATTAATGTTTTTTAATATTTCTATATTGTGTAATTGAATATATATCTTGTTCAACTCTTAATTTTGTTTTTTTTTAAATTATTGTTAAAATGCTAATAACTAATTATGTATTCGGTATAAAATATCAGCTGTTTTTGGCGGAGTTGTTTTACTAACAAACCAATTTTTATTTAATTCAATAAAAGAAAATGTGGGGCAATACTAGGTATAAACAAAATATTTTTATTTCCTAATTTTCACAAATTATATTACGTATTTTAAATTTCCTCAAAACAATAAATTTTAATGAATGTCTTTAAGTTAATTTATTTGTCTTAATTCATATTATGTTTATATAATTTCTCAACACAACAAAATTAAAGGAATGTCTTAACTGACACCTCAAAGTAATGGTTTCCCACTATATATTAGATAAACCGTTATTCTCAAAAATATTTTTAAATTCAGGGTTGTTATCTGTCAAATATGTCTGAGACATATTTTCTGCCGACATAAAATATGTCCCACATATTTTCTATCAACATATTTTAACATAATTTTATGTCTGAATTATTTTCTACTGACATAAAATATGTCAGACATATTTTCTATCGACATATTTTGACATAATTTTATGTCTGAATTATTTTCTGCTGACAAAATATGTCAGACATATTTTCTAATGACATATTTTGACATAATTTTATGTCTGAATTATTTTCTGCTGACATAAAATATGTCAGACATAATTTCTGTCGTCATTTTTTGACATATTTTATGTCTGAATTATTTTCTGCTGACATAAAATATGTCAGACATATTTTCTATCGACATATTTTGACATAATTTTATATCTGAATTATTTGCTGTTTGATATTCTTGAAGAAAAAAATCAATCTAACAAATTTATTGCGCATTTCAACTTAATTTACAGAGTTAAGTGAAAATAATTTAACAAATTTGTTGCTTTTTTGCAATCAATTATGCTTCATAAAACTTTTACTTTAAACCCTGTAAGCAAACATCAGTTGTTTCATAAAGGTCTTTTTCAGCCCTTTTTAGCGATGTATCATTTGATAGTATTGACTAATATTTTGCATTTATTGACTTATTTATTGATTATGACTTATTTATATATTATGACTAATATTGATAGTATTGACATTGATAGTATTGACTAATTTTGACATTTGATAGTATTGACTAATATTGACTAGTATTGAGGCATCATTTGATAGTATTTGATAGTATTGATTAGTATTGGCGCTTTCCCGTATTAGAATGTAAAAACCATCTCAAGCTCAGTTTTTATTACTGAAAGTGGTTTTTATTAGTATGACTAAACTTAAAATTATTTCTTTGATTAAAATAATAATGAAAAAAAAACCTTTTCAGTTATTTTTAATTATTAGTTGGTCCTGAAAAAAATTTCATTATGAAAAATTGAATTCAAAAGATTCTATGAAAAAAACGGTTCACAGAATTTCAAAAAATTCGTGCCAAATTAAATAATTCATGCATAAAAAAATGTCAAAATATGTCAATGGAAAATATGTCTGACATATTTTATGTCAGCAGATAATAATTCAGACATAAAATTATGTCAAAACTCATTTAAGCTGAAGAATTTGAAATATTTCCCAAAAGTTATATTCAGCTTATTAAATTCATATTAAGAAGCCTAACCGGTAATAGTTTATAACCAATTACGAATAATATATTTTTAGTTATAATAGTTATGATTTATTTAACAATAAAATAATTGACAATTGCATTATAACAGCATAATTAACTGCCATAAACTTGAACTTGCATAAAATGTTTTGAGTGAAAAATATATTGGAATAATTATTTTTATCGTTTTCCTTACGATTTAAAGTCAAAAATTGGGAATATAATTTATTAAATGAATCAACTATTAGTTAAAAATAACTAAAAATGTTTTTTTTTAAATATTATTTTAATCAAGCGAATAATTTTAAGTTTAGTCATATAATTAAAAACCATTTTCAGTAAAAAAACTCAGCTTGAGATGGTTTTTACATTCTAATAAGGGAAATCGCGAATACTAATCCATACTAATCAATACTATCAAATACTATCAAATGATGCATCAATACTAGTCGATACTCTCAAATGATACATCGCTAAAAATACTTTGACAATACTATCAAATGATACATCGCTAAAAAGGGCAGAAAAAAAAAAAATATATATATATATATATATATATATATATATATATATATATATATATATATATATATATATATATATAATTTTTCAATAAGTTTGCATATATGTGAACTAAATACAAATAAAACAAACTGTTTTTAAAACTTGAAGTTTTTTGAATAAGTTGAACTCAAAGATTCTAAAGTTTTGAAACAAACTTTATTCATATATCACACATTTCTATTATACTTTAGTCAAGGTATAGTTTTGTCAATATTATATTTATTTTTATAATTTGTATATTATATTTATTTGTATATATATTATAATATATTACATTTATTTGTATAATTTATATTGAGAAAATAAAGCGTATTATAAATAAGTAAATATTTTTGTACTCGTCTACCTATTATACAGACATGTTCTTCAAGTTTTTATAATCAATTATTGTTACTACTGAAATAAGTAGTAACAGTCATTGGTTATAAAAAAAACTTAGTTCTTAACTCAACTATACTTATTATTATGTACGTACTAAAGTCAATAAATATTTATTATATTTAAAAAGTCTTCAATGAGAAGACCACACCACTTATCAAACTTTTTACATCTAAAACTGTGTTTTATCAACACTGTGTATCTAATGAGTTTTTAAATAAAACACATAATAAAGTTGCTCTGTTTTTTTAAGAATATTGAGCTCTCTGTTTTGTAGAATAAATATAAAAATACTTGTATATATATATATATATATATATATATATATATATAAATATATATATATATATATATATATATATATATATATATATACATACATATATATATATATATATATATATATATATATATATATATATATATATATATATATATATATATATATATATATATATATATATTGCATTTATGTATGATTATATAACTTAATAAAAACTTATGAATGTATCCTTGAGGTCGCGATCGCGTCACAAAACGTGTTACCATTTTTGTAGGGGGAAAACATTGAGCAAGCCATTTAGGGTGGAATGCAAGAAGCGTACATGATTCAAGTTCGACTTGAACTTTAAATTGTAACCAATAGCGGCAGAGTAAGGGTTTTCCTATCCAAAAATACCCTGCCGCTATTGGTCACAAAGTAAAGTTCAAGTCGAACTTGACTCAAGTTCGCTTCTTGCATTCCACTCTTATTAGCGCGTTTTGTTTAATGGCTTGACCCGGCTCTAAAATAAAAAAAAACACTAAGCAAAACGTGTTAGAGTCAAGTTTTTGAGAATATTTTTTTAAAAAGAGTTACTGTGCTTTTGAATGTTCAAGCAATATTAAAATTTCTCCAGAGCTAAAATAATCTTTGATACCAAGAAGATTAATTACGTCGAGAACTTTGGATTGAAGAAATCAGTCGTAATGATATTGACAAAGAATATTATTAAAAGCAAGCTCGAAACATTTTATTTCTGGTATGTTTGAAACAACTTATATAATATATATATATATATATATATATATATATATATATATATATATATATATATATATATATATATATATATATATATATATATATATATATATATATATATATATATATATATATACATATAATTTATAAACTATTTCTATTAAGTGAAATGAAAAATGCATTAAATGATCCAGATTACATTACTACATTATTTTCAGCTTTCAATAATCCTGAAATAACTATTCGTCTAATAAAAAGCAGAAAATTGTTTCTTCCCTTTCAGTGGATTCAACATCAAAATGCTCCTTAATGGAAGTTAATGAAATACCACTTGTTTCCTCGTCACTTTCAAATAATTTTGTAAAATCTCAATTAATGGAGAATGAGCGTGTAGGTATTGATGTTGAAATGAAAATGAAAATTGAGCTGAAATTAAAATATCAAATGACAGACAACAATCTAATAACATTCTTCCTGTTCCTCTCAGGCCTTTAGAGCGAACCCTCAAAATTGTATTATGTTGACTGGTCTTAAAATTAAAGTTTTCATACATTTAACAGACTATCTTTGCAAAGGTTAGGAGAGAAAATATGGAGGACCAAATAATTTTAGCTATTGTTAAGTTGCGCCTCAATATTACTTTTAAAATGTTAGCTCATATATGTAATATTTGCAAAACTTCAGCAATAAAATATTATTGGAAGTGGTTAGATGTAATGGTAGAGAAATTATTATTTTTAATTAAAATGGAGTGCTGGGAGCATATTTTTGAAACAATCCCACCAGTATTTAAGTCAAAGTTTCCTAGATTAACTTGTGTTATTGACTATTTTGAGATATATATTAAGATATATACCTGGGCCATTTTTGGCAAAAGCTCAATGTTACAGCAACTATAAAAAACAAAGTACTTTAAAGGTATTTATTTCATGTACACCATTAGGTGTTATCAGTTTTGTTTCAATATGTTGGGGTGGAAGAGCTTCAGACAATCAGATTGTCCGTGAATCAAGTTTTACATCTTTGAAATACCATTGTCCGGGTGATCAAATTTTAGCTAATAGAGGTTTTACCCTACAAGATGATTTTGCTGCAAATTCTAGTTCTGAGCTTTTAATTCCAGCATTCACAAAGAATAAACTACAGAATATCTTCAGATGAGGTTAGATCATCTAGGAAAATAGCTTCAGTTAGAATTCATATTGAGAGAGTAATTGGACTCATAAAAAATCGATACACTATCTTAAAAAGTGTTTTGCCAATTTGAACTGTTAAAAATATAAAAGAGGAAAAATTATCTTCGATTCAAGCAAGCTGTGATAAAGTTATCATGGTTTGTGCTGCTCTTACTAATTTGGGAGAATGTATACTATTTAAATAATGTACGTATTTGTTACTATTATTTTAAATATATAATAAAGTCGTTCTTAATTATTATTTTAGTTTATGTAAATCTTGTTTTTGAAATCCTTAAATTTTCTCAATTAAAAAAAAAAAAAGCAATTGAAAATTCATCAAGACTAGTTTTAAAAGTTTTTTTTTATTATATTAAATTGTCATAGTAATAAGACCTATAATTATCTTTATTTTTACTTTATCATAAATCAAGAATGATGTTGAGTTAATTGCAACTTTTAAAAACAGCTATTTTCATAGCCACATATTATTAAAAATGTAATTTCTTATTATAATAGCATTAACTTTAAATATGCATTTGAAATATATATTTTACAGAGTTTTTGTAAATTTTAAAATGTTTGGGTTTTTCTTTTGGAAGGGCTTTTTATATAATTTTTAAAATCAGGAATAATAGAAAACCTATGGCTTTGACTCCCTCTCCTTTGCCTATGTCACCTACCTATTTAAAGTGTGTTTAAATAGCTTTAGAAAGTTGTAATTGTTTTGATGGGCGGAGATATGTTTTAATTTGCATAGATTTGGAGAGGGAGGGGGTGAATAGTCAAAAGGTTAATAGTATTTTTAAGTTTATTTCTTACTCATTGATTATTCATAGGTACACTTTATTTTTATATCCTATTTTTACTTAAAAACTGGAATAAAAATGTTTTTACTGCATATTGTTTAGAGTAAATAATACGCAGTAGAAACGTTTTTGATGCTAATAAGCAGGGGGATCTTAGTAACAAGAAATTTTCTAGAAAATTCTAAAATTCAATAAACAGGTGGTTTTTAAAGTTAAGAAAACCCTAAAACAAATTTACATTCCTTTAAATATAATAAATGATGAAGGAGGGGGGGGGGGTTAATTTGAATTAAATAGTCTAATGCGTGTTTTGTAAAAATTATTAGTTTGGATTTCTAAACTGATATTTTTGATCAAAAATGCTTATATTGTAACATATAAAATTCCCCTCCCCCCCCTCTCCCCCTCCCCTCGTTTTATTAGATATGGACTAAATTTCCTCATCCCCCCCTTCCCCTTTGTATTAAGGACTCGAGAGTACTCGACTCTAATTTAATTTTTGTTTTTTTTCTCTTCTTTTTTATGTGAATTTTTTGTTTTGGGAGATAGAGTTAATAGTTAGGAGGGGTTGAATATTTAATAAAAGTTTTAGATTGAAGGGGTAGTATTTAATTGAAATCAAGATCTTTACCAAAATTGGAGACTTATTTGTTTATTAAAATAGAGGCCTTTAAAACTAAGGAGCCCAGGTCTGTAGCCCCCTCCTCCAATTAATCCCTTTTTTGAATCTGTTAGTTAATTTTTAAGCTTCATGGAGACTCTCGAACTACAGGATAATAAAGTTTGAAGTCTAGGAACAAAAGTACCTGAAAATGTTTGATTAAATATGAGGTCAATCAGTTAATAAAGTAATTTTTTTACAATCTTATACTAAACCTAAATTCATCAAATAAAAATAAAGTCTTTAAGTAGTTGACATAGACATAACCTATAAAAAGTTTCCACTCTTCCCAAAGTAACAGCCCATTTAATATATTTTTTTTTATTAATGTGCTTTATTTTTCATCTTAAAAAATTATATGTGAAGTTTAACTCATAAAGTTTACCATACCAAGCTTTACCAAATAAATTTTATGCTATAATGTTTTTAATATGAGAAAATAATCGTTTTTTATAAGTAGCGCAGCACCTTAGCTTCTTACAGTATCTTACTTCTAGATTTCTTTTCTTAGAATGCACCATCACATTGCAAATAAATTTTTTATTTCCTGAAATAAATTATTAGGATTATAAAAACTTTCTTTATTTATATAATTTGTTTTCATTATAGAAAAAAAATTAACTTTACTTTTAATATTATTTTTGCATTTTTGGCAATACCAAACTTTTGAAGTTGGAAGTCTTTTAAGTTTTAAACATTTTAAATGAAACCACTGATCACACTTATCACAACCCACCACATCTCCATCATTTTCAGTTGAATTGTTCCCTTGTTCATTTTTACAAATGCAATAACTAAGTTAAGACTTTTCTTGATAATAGGCTGAGCATTTTCTATTCTGCGTGTCATTAATTCAGGGAGGATGACTTCTCTCCAGAAACTGTGACTTTTTACTATTATGTTTTCAATAAAATCTAGATTCTTTTTGTCCAAACAAACAAATCACAATAGTTTACCTCCAAAATAAAAATTTCACATTGAATATGTGCATAATAATGATGGGATGAAACCAATTAATATTTTGAATTTTGTGTTTGTATGTAAAACCTGTTACTGTTTATAGCACCTGATGACCCTTTTTCTTTCAAACTGTGAGGCCATTTAACTTCTATGGCAGCATAACCACAACACAAAAAAAAAGCCAAGCCATCTGGTGAGACTCCCAACCACGGTTTTTGTTGACAAATATAAAAGCCGATATGAATGACTTTAAAATCTTTATGAACCATTGTCGGAGATAAACAAATTGATTCAGTTACACAACTATCTACCGAGCAAATATTTATATACTCCGCTAGAGCAATTTCTTCCTTTTCTTATCCCCATAATAAGGAAGGAGTATTTATTGAAGATAAGTTTTTTTATTTTTAAAACTATAGATTATGATTGAGTTTTAAGAGATGCTCGCATAACATCATAAACACAGGAGCCAGTTATTCTTCCACTTCTCTGCTCATCCCACAATACACAGGCTGACTAAACTCTGGTTTCTTCTTCAAGGTAATTTACTTCTTCAGCTGATATACTCAGTGACTTGGCAAGATTGTTAGTTTCTAGAATAAAGTCTTGTTCACTTAGATAAAGATGTGAATGTTGATAAATGCTTCTTAAAGTTTGAAGAAGTCTTAAGGTCAATTGATTAACATTTGATTTTAAAAATGGGGTTTGAAAACCTTTAAACAATGACAATACAGCAATTTTTGGATTGTTTTGTTGAAGAGACTTCAAAAAATGATTTTGATCTTCTGCAAATGCCTATTAAAAAACAATATAAATCATTACAATATAAATAAACAATAAAAATCTTAATTATATATCTTAAAAATAGAAAAGCAAAGCTTTTTTCTAAAAACTTGAATATTTATAATTTGTAATAATATAAATAAAAATAATATAATATTTGTAATAAAATGAATAAAAAAGTTGTGCAGAAACATTTACCGCAACAGCAGGTTCTCGCGTCTTAAGTTGTAGCTTGCACTTAGCCTTATCACTATTGAAATTTATTCTTGTGATTGGACCAGGTTTTACATCGCGAGTAAATATTTGGTTCCATAAACATGGTACATCAGGTTTCAGAAATTATTCCTAATTGAACAGCTGCTTCCATTTTGAATAGAATTGCAGCCACATTTGAGCATGTTTCACCGAGTCTAAAAAATTGTATTAAAAACTACTGATAAATATTAGAATTTGCACTTATAATCATTAAAAGTTTAACTGATTATTTTTTTTGTTATGTTCTAGAACAGTAGAACTCTTGTATAATTCTACTATAATATAACAAACTCTCGAAGAAATCTACTAAATGTTGTAAAAGAATTCTACTAAAGTTCTACTTTTTTAATAGAGTATAAAGATAAATAATTTTAAAGATATTAAACTTTAAGTATATCACTTTTACTAACCCAGCCGTGCAATTACAGTGGCTAGAAACAACTGATCCATTTTTTGTAAGAGCAACCGATACAGTATATGGAGAATTGTTGGTTTTGTAGGAGGGCTTTACTTCGCCTTTTAAAAGAACATGACCAAAATTTAAAACAATGTTATATAAAGGCTGTGCCCAACCAGAAACATAGTACTTATATGCTTCCATAACATTATAGTTTTCCATTGCTCCTGGATAAAAAACCTTCGAACTCTTAATTAAATAAATATACAGATCATGGTACTGTATAAGAGGCCACTCTGCTGAGTCATCTTTCCATATATCAGCAGCAAACTTGTATGGTAAAAAAAGTAAGACTTTTGAAGAAAAAAATTAGGAAGAAAAATGTCATTATTTGTAATCTTAGAAAAAAATTTAAAATCTATTAAAGTTAAAGCAGGTCAACAAAATGCAAAAGGATGTTGTTATTATTAAAAAGACAGAGACAAAAATATCAGGAACTTAAAAAACAAAAATCTGAAATTCTACAACTTAAAGAAAAACTTGTTATAAATTCTTAAATAATTAAATCACTTGAACATCAAAATCTTCTTCTTGGAGAGAAGATTCATAGTTTAGAATGCAATTTAATGGTTCCGAAGAAAGAAAAAAAAACATATAATACAGAACTACGAACACTTATTTTTGATGCTGTCACTAACCAAGTATCTGCAAATTGCATTTCTTCTTTATTTCAAAGTTTTACCCAACATCTAGGTATTGACATTAAAACTGTTCCTTGCCGCACTACTGTCGAACAAATGGTTAGGAAACTAGGTGTTATCACTGACCTCCAAACAGCAGAAATTGCTATATCTGAAAAGAATTTAACACTTGGATTTGATGGCACAACTCAGGGAGGTGTACATGCCAACTGTATCCACCTTACTACTAAAACTGGTTGTCAAGTTGTAGCACTAGATGAGTTTAGTGGTGGCACATCAGAGGACTACGAGCAGCAATGTCAATCCATAGACAACTTAGCCAAAACTTATGCCTCTTTTCATTTAAAAGATTTTCAAGAATGTCGTCAAACTATAATTGGCAACATATCTAATACAATTTCTGATCGAGCTGTTACAAATCATGCTACAATAAAAAAGTTAAGTCTGGCATGGAATAAAACCTTCAATAAGTTAAATTGTCATCTTCATCCTCTGGAAACATTTTCCAGTAGCTGTAGATCTGCACTAAAAGTAATAGAACCAGAAAATGGAAAACTATTTTGTAGCGACTGCATGGCCGGAAATACTGTTGTGCAACTAAATAAACTTCGGTACATGGATGGAAAAGGTGATCCAAAAGGATTTGTTTTATTTTTATTAAAAGAAGAGCTTCCTAAAGGTTTACTTCCTCGATACAGAGGAAATCGTTTGCATATTTTTTTTCATATTTGTGGAATATTAATTCAACATTATGACATTTTTAAAACATTTCTGACATCAGGTACTATTTCATGCGTTTGATTACAAGCCAGTTTAACTACTGACTTTGCAAACAATATTGCTAAACGAGAACTTTGTGCAGCTATTTTAATAGGAAAACTTATAACTATTCCTTGGATAAAAAAATTTTGTTTCAGCCAAAAAAAAAATCTCTCATTTAGATGGTATTGTTATTATTAAAAGAGTCCATGATACTGTTGACCAATGTCTAAAAAATCCATTAAAAATCTTATCAAGATCACAAAATTTCTTTGATGAAGAGTTTGATAAAAAAGATTTTGTCTGGAAGGCTCTTATTGAATTCTGACCTAAAGATGACAATATGAAAAAAATGATTTCTGTTTGCTTGACTGCTATATCTGAAGCAATCAATAGGCAATATAAGAAATACTTTAGTATGAAGCCCACAGAACAAATGGAATTTGAGACTGAATCTGCAAGGCTGCACAATATTGATGTTGAGGAAATGATGGGAATGTTTAGTGCAGCACAGAAATTTGTACCTAATGCAACTCTTTGTTACCCATCATCAAGACTGCGTGCCAGAAAAAACAATGTCATCAACTATTTAAACGGTCTTCCAAAACATGTTAAAGAGTCTGCGATGGAGTGGGTCATAAATTTTGCAACAAAAAAAGAGAGATTAATCGATTAAAGACGTCTGAAGTGAATAAGGAGATGACACGCAGAGCAGAGCAAAAAAGGCAAAAAATGATACAAAAGAAAGAAATAATAATAGACTATGATATTCCAAAAGTTCAACTTGCTTGTGACATTATACTTGGGGACCTCAAGATGGTATGCACATCTTTAAACGGAACACTTTTATCCATAAAATTTTAAAATAATAAAGTTTAATGTTTTTTTTATTATTTTGTTTGTACATATATCACTTTTTAGTTTTAATTTTTTTAATTATATATTCAGTTTTATATTTATAACTAAATATTTGTTTAATGTACTCTAAGCTTTATTTTGATATTTGATTTTTTAGTTGGAAGACAAAAATTTAGACGAATAAACATTTTTTTGCAAAAAAAATTAAAAAATTGGGTCCAACTTTTCATAGCCTCTCCATATATAAAAAATTGCAACTTAAAAATCTCATAACTTTCGAAGTACTTGACCTACAGAGATAATTTTTATATTTTTAGAAAATTCAAAATTAGAGCCATATATTTATGTAAATGATCTTGTTTTGTTTTGAAATTTCAAAATTTTCTCACATCCCTAAAAGATACCATTGAGATATTACCATCATCTCAATTGCCTACTAGAGAGCAAGTTCTGCAATATTTACATGGCAAACTAATTAAAGCAAGAAAAGAAAAGTTACAATTAAACTCAGTGATATAGTTTCTTGCAAATTTCCCCATGGGAGTTTTGAAATTGGTTGCAAAAACCTTGGAGGATGTAATTTTCTTAAAAGCACTTGTGTTGTTTTGTCACTGAAGAAAATCTTATGATATAAGATTTTCTAATGACACTTTAAAGCTTTATAGATATGCAAAGAGATATGGTATTCAGAGTTCAGCACATACAGCTACTTTGGCTAATGTCATTAACTCAGCTGGTGGAAACCTAAAGGACTTTGATATTTCTCTTCAGTCAGCAAAGATCCATTCAAATGATGCAATTAGTGAAAATGGTTTAAAAATAAAGGAAATTTTTATTATAACAGCCCAGGGAAAACCAGGTGAAAATAGAAATGTTGAGCGCTTAGCACTAGTGATTTCAAGTCCTAGTATTGATAAAGAACAACTTATTGGGATTTTTTCTATAACAGATAGTCGTGGAATAACACAAGCCAAAACTATTTAGGAAATACTGGAATCTTGGAACCTCTGGGATTTAATACATAGTGTATGTTTTGACACTACATCTTCAAATACAGGTGAGAATAATTTGTGCACCTATTAGTATAATACTATTAGTATTTTACTTTTGTGATTTGTTTTTATTAGAGTTTTCATTATGCTTTTTAATTTTTTTCTCTTCAAATAATTGAATCAAATTAAGGCTCGATGCAGGGTGCATGTGTATTGCTAGAAAAATGAATGTGCATACCGTTAGAATGGTTTGCTTACAAAACATTACATATATGAGCTCCATATTAAGGTTAGAACCATACTATCTATTGTTTGTTTATAAAATACTTTAATTCAAGTTCTGTTCAAATGGCTTTTTTATTTTCTTATTTGTCATTATCTAGCATGCAGCACTTGCAGTTTTTGATATGGTTTCAAATGGACCAGTTAATATTCTTTTCAAAAAAATTCAAAATTTCTAGGAAACTATAAAGCTGCACATAAGTTTGAACAACCTTAGCAGGTTTGAATGGAGCAAGCAAAAAGAAACATTTTTAGAAGAAAAGGTAGAGATTTGCATACTTCTTTTTTCTAAATTAAAAAAAAAATCATATTAACAAATTTGAATTACATTTTTTCAAAGGCTTTTGAAACCAAAATTTATCTTGAATATTCCTTGTTCACAGACAATTTTCCACGTGGTGACTACAAGCATTTGGCAGAACTTGCTCTAGTTTGGCTAGGCAGTGATAAACTAGCAAATTTTAAGTTTTGTAAACCTATAGCTTTTCATCATGCAAGATTTTTATCAAAAGCTATCTACTACATGACAATAGAACTGCTTACATTTAATTTGCAACAATTTGATATAATTAGTGCAGAAAAAATAGCAACAGTTAATCAAGTTGCTGAATTTACTGGGTTATTTCATGCCAGATGGTTTTTGAAAGCACCGTTGGCAGGCTATTCTCCTTGCTTAGATTTATGTGCAATCAGGGACATGATCAAGTATAGATCATTTAATAAACCAATTTTAACTGAAACAATTAAAAGTTTAAAAAATCATTTATGGTTTCTTACAGAACAAAATGCTGTACTTGCTATATGCGATGAAACGCTAGACAATAACACAAGAGAAAAAATTGCCAAAAAGTTATTTTTATACCTTAAACCTTCAAGATTATTATTGGGAAAACCACCTTTTCCAAACATTACCATAAAAAAAATTTCAGAGTTATGGGAGCTGGTTGGACCTCAAAGTTGAATTCAAATTCAACTGCTAAATCTATGCGTTATAGAAACAGAGTGGATGCAAGTTAGCTCAAAGTAAGTTTTTTTCTTAATTGATTTAATTTTATTAAATTTTTTAGCATTTAAAATATTTAAAAATGCCTGTATATATTTTATTTTAAAGATTGGAATAATTTTTCAGGACATCAAGTCCTAAAAAAATCCATAGAAAAGTTAACTGTAGTAAATGATTGTGCTGAGAGAGGAGTAAAGCTTATAGAAGACTTTACACACATGTGCCAGGATGAGAAATTAAAGCAATGTTTGATGCTTTCAATTTCAAGTCACAGACAAAAATTTTTAGTCAATACTAAAGCAAGTTGTCAAAAATTATTTAACATGTGTTATCTAATTATTACATTGTTTATGTGATCTAATTTCATATATTTATGTCAAGTCATCAATTTATGTCAAGTCATATATTTATTCAAGTTAGTTTATAAAAAAAAATTTTTTTAAAACATGATTTTAAAAAAAAATTTTAAAAAATTGTAATTATTATTTACAAATATGCTAAAAAAAGCTTTCTAAAACCACATATGTGCATAACTAATTATAACACAATAAGAAAACTATCCCTAGCTGTATATTTCTGCTGCTGTCGATAGCTAGCTATTAAATCAAGCATTACGTAGAAACCGGGTTTTTTCGATAAACCAGGTCAAAGTTTTAACATAAAAAACTTACAAAACAACACCTAAAGCTATGCTAATAGTCTCTATTTTGCTGAATTGTTGTTTTAATTGATAACACAAATGTCCTTATTCACTTAAACAAAAACAAAAATATAAAAAAAATTAATTAAGGAGGTTTAGCTACTCATAATATGACTTTTTGGGGCAAAAATTTAACTTTCGAGCCCGTTGAGCAGGGGTCTAAACTTTGAGCAAATAAGTTAAATTTTATTTTTTATTGATCCTAGAGTACGCTCAGAGCATATGGAAAACAGTGCATTTTGATTTTCAAAAATAAGCTGCGTTTGACCCACCCTATTACACACACACACACACACACACACACACACACACACACACACACACACACACACACACACACACACACACACACACACAAACACACACACACTCTCGCACACACAATCACAATGATATTTGTATATATATATATATATATATATATATATATATATATATATACATATATATATATATATATATATATATATATATATATATATATATATATATGTTATTTTAAATATCCACTATGTTATTTGAAAAACAGTTTTAATACGTTTTTTTAATTTCTATATAAATTAAATACTTAATATATTGCTTGTAATCATTAAATGAAAATTTAGAAGTATTCAAAATCCTTAGAAAAAAAGACATACTTGTTTAACTCGACTTTCTGTTGGTACCGGATGCAAAAAAAATCTTAAAAAGGCTGATAATCTATTATACCTTATTTTAAATCACTACAGTTATTTGACTTTAAAACAATGTACCACGCCCATTTATTGACTAAAGGCGGAACTCCACAAGATGAAAAAATTCGCGCAAAGCGAATTTTTTTGTCGATAAACATGCGCAGATAAAACATTTCTGTTAATTTGTCAGAAATGTTTCATATGCGCATGGTTATTGACTAAAAAACTCGCTTCACGCGAATGTTTTTGTATTGTGGAAATCCGCCTTAAGTTATAGTTTTCTCGTATTACCCTATTGCTGCAATTAATGTCCTAATATTGCGGATTGTTATGCGGAACTTATTAAAAGAGAAACGTCCAGAACTTGTTATGAGATAGCTAGTTGTCGATTCTGGATATTGTAAAGTTTGTTAATTGTACAAATATATTTCTTTACCTGTTTAAGCATAAAAATAAAACTATTACTTTTAAATAATGATAAAATTAAAGATTGTTTCTAATTTATTTATGAAGTTATCGTTCCTGGCTAGGGTGGAGTGAAAATAACATTATTCAGAAATACAACTTGTATCCCTCGTTTTTATATTAGCTTTAAGAAAATGAGCAAAATTTGACAAGAATTACCTCCTGCAGTAATTTTTGACTAATCCGACTTGTTATTGCTTTCGTAAATTTTACATTAAAATTTATTACTTTAGTAGAAGTTACAAAGTGAAAAACATATTAGATATGTTTAAGTTATCCATTAGTACTATGACCAAAATAATCACTTTTGTATTAAAAAAGTTCTTTAAATTTTTTAATACACGTTTAAGAGAAAGATGTTTCAATTGAAGAAATTTAATATTAGGCATACACATATTTTCAAATGTTATTAAGATTATTTTGTTAGTAAAAAATAATACTTTTTATGATTGAATAATAAATTCGTTATAATGTATAATATATTTATTAAGAATATTAGTTAGTCGAATATGGTTTGTGTTGACTTGTTTCTACTTTGCTATGTTTACTTTGATTTTACTATGAATTACTATGATAATACTATGAATTACTATGATAATACTATGAATTACTATGATAATACTATGATAATACTATGATAATACTATGATAATACTATGATAATACTATGAATTACTATGAATTACTATGATAGTACTATATAATACTAAAACTTTTCTAAATTTATTTCAATAAATAGAATGTTAAGATTTAAAACAGGTCATCCGATCTTTTGGTTTTCAAAGCCGCTTTCTGAGGTGCAGCTGTCAACAGAACTAGATGTGATGCGACATCTGATGTATTTGCGAGAAAATGTAAGCTATTTATACTAAAATCATTTATTCAAATAATATTAATGTTATAATAAAACTTTACATAAACTTCCTGGCCAACAAAAATAATGAAGCAGCTTCAACAGCAATGCAGGTCTTAAAAATTAGGGCAAAATACAACATACGTACCGTGTCATAATTTACATTATTAACAAAGAGAGTTTATAACCTATTTGAGAAGAGCAAAAAGCTGCTAAAAAGTATAATTGCTGACAGAGTAAATTAAAAAAATAACTTTCAGTTCTATTAGGACAAACTAGCTAGACTCTTTGATATATCTGCTTGCGAATGCAAAGATCTCAAAAAATGATACGGTGCAAAATTTAATATGGTACCAGCTATAAAGCACACTTTTCTGTAGGATCAAAAGACTGAACGTAAAATGGGTATTGGATCGATTGACAGAAAGTTACAAAACTTCAGTATACCCAAAGCAAATAGAGCTCAAACCTTAATGATGCAGTGCAACTAGATTCTATCGTTACTCCTATTACTCAGTACTTTAAAACGGTCTGCTATAGTTGAAAACACTCCTCTATCACCATTATTATCTTCAAAACAAATGCGATTGTCACTTGCTTCTCTTTCATTAGTCTACGATAGCCATGGAATATGACAGATCTGCTGCAGCTTTGGCATTAGCTGTACTTGAAGATATTGGTATTATTTCAAATTATGAAAAAAAATATGTTATTTAACGGAGCAAGATAAGGCGTGAGCGCATGAAAGCCAAGGATAACTTGAAAGTTAGTGAAGTCAAAGTAAAGGCGTTGCATTTTAATGGCAAAAAAGACCAGACTCTCTACAATGGATAATTTGTTTTTTACATGCAAATGAGCTTGCACTACGTCATTGGTTTTCAGAATTGGATGGATCAACAACTGGTTTTAGATACTATTCAGGTTTTATTGGAAAGTCCCTTGAAACTTGTGAGATCTTAGAGGTTGTTGATTTTCAACCTATAAACCATGATGTAGAAATGCCAGAAGTAGACAGAAAAGTGCTCATTACAGATCAGCTTTACCTTTTTGACATCTGCCAACTGTACTAAGTGGCACTTGTTTTGTCAATCTGGAATAGCACTGGAGAACTGGCTCATTCTAGATGGCTTACTACAGCCAACAGGATCCTCAAATTATATATTTCTATTACGAATCCTCAACTTTGGTAACTATAGCAACATACATTATACGCGTTTATGACCCTATGTGGTTCATCATCAAGAAGCAGTCTTCTATTTTTCATAACAGTAGGTATCTATGAAGCACAATGGTCAAATCAAAACTGGACAAAGTAAACCCATATTGATCGTAATAAAACTACTGAACTATAAATAAAAATAAACTTATTAAAGAACTCAAAAAGATTAAAAGGAACAAGAATATTTAAAAGTGAAGACTAGTATTTGTATACCCTAAACATACGGGAAAATCTTTTTGAAGAAATGCGAACTCTTAGAATTAACCGTAATAATTCTGTTTTTATTTATGATAAATTAGTAGTTAAAGATTAAAAAGAAATCACATAAGAGTGCTTAAAGTTTATTTTCCTTTCGTATTTTGTGTTTTAAATAACATTTCTACTTATTATTGTTAAAATGGCTGAGGCCAACAATAATAATGTTTTTGGCGTAACAGGAAAAAAATCACACTAAACATAATTAATGACGATGATAAAAACATTAACTTTATTGACGAAATTTTAGTAGAAACGGCCTATTACGACGTTAAACATTAAAAACGTTAATATAAACTTTGAAAATTTAAAATTGATGTTAACTAATATAAATAACAAGTTTAGTATAATTTGTCTGACAGAAACTTGCTGTCATCAAGACACGATTAATTCTAACTTTCATTTATCAGGATATAAACCTATCCATCAACCGAGAGTAAACGGTATTGGTGGGATGCGTATCTATTTTTGTCCAAAACTCGTTGACTTTAAGCATGTAGATAACCTTAAAGTAAGTGACCCTGATTGAGAGTCATTTAATTTTGAAAAAATTAATTAAAAAATAAAATTACATTTATAACAGCATTATATAGACCGCCAAATGGTAATAACAATCAGTTTGAAAACCACTTAAACAACTTGTTAGCAAAGCTCGTAAAAAAACACGTTTCTTTATTAGGTGATCTTAATTTTAATTTTTCGAATAATAAAACTGATAATCACGTCGCGCCTTTTATAAATACACTTTTGCAATACTGCATTTTCCCCGTGATTACCAATTAACAATTTAAAAAAAAAGAAGTTTTTAAAATTTCCATGAGAGAAAATTTTTTAACACCAACAAAGAAAATGCGCTTATTTTACGCAAAATTTGTTTGCCTTATAATGTCTTTTTTCCCTAATTATTGTAAATAACGCTTTGCGATTTATTTTAAAGAAGAAGTTTATGAAAATAAGTGTTCGTAAAGAAGTAATTTAAGGTTTTTAAAACTATTTATACATCAAATTCAAAAAATGAATAGTAAGTTGATAAGGTTAAACACATTTATTAATAATTAAAAAAAAATGTTTCTTTTTTTAACGCAGATCAAAGATGTGCTCCTCAAATGTACTATTTGTCAAAGGCTATTTGACATTAGTAGTCGTAAACGGTCTGCAATTGAAGATCATTGCAAATCTATTAAACACAAAATGACATTGGATGCTTCTATATCGTCAAACAAAATCACAAAATTGATGATGAGTCAGAGCTTTGGTCAAAATGAAAATATATTAGCCATTCAAGAAGGAACAATTGCATTTTACACAATCAAACACTACCATAGGTTTAGAAGAGCTGGTTGTACATCAAAGCTAATTTAGAAACTTTATAATCCCAGACTTGTGCGCGTACAAAATGTGAAGCAATAATTGTAAACGTGTTCAAGAAATATTGTGAAACTATCTCAGGAAATGCTTTATTAAAAACATTATATTTGTCAATTCTTTCTAATGCATCAAACCACAAGGATGTTAAAATGCATCCAATTTGACTCGTTATTTTGATGTCAAAGAGGGAGTGCAAATTCAACTAATTAACATGGATTGTGTAAATGGAGAAAAATCAGATATTTTATCAGAAGTTGTTTTTAAATGCATTAGTGCTAACAATATTTTTTTTAAGTTTTGGCTATTTCTGCGGACAACACCAATACCAATTTCAGAGGTTTAAAACGAAACGGTAATAACAATATTCACAAAATGTTATTTGTTAAGCTAAACGGTGAAATCATAGGTATCGGTTGCAATGCTCTTATTTTATCAAAAACAATAAAAATTGCATCTGGTTGTTAAAATCTATAAAAAAAAATAGAAAAATTTCTTCCTTTCATGGTAAGACAGCATTGGCAAGTTACCGAAGAAAGTCATCATTTGAAAAACCAATTTCTGAAAGAAGTAGACATTTTTTGCAGTGTCTGTCGAGAATATATAGATAAGTGGACGCGTCACTTTAATCATGTTGAAGTTTTTAAATGGTTTTTACTTAACTGTAAAGTTAAGTGAATTGAAATTACTGAAACTATAATTTTTTTTTAAAAAATCGATAGGAATCACATTCGATAACAATTGCTCGTAAAAATTCGTAAAAATGCTTAATTATCCCCTATTTAATAATTGCTACAATACATTGCTAAAAATTTCGTAAAAATTTCGTAAAAATTTCGTAAAAATGCTCGTAAAAATGCTCGTAAAAATTTATATGGCACAAAAGTAAAGTTTTTTCTTGGAACTCACAATCTGCGGAATGAGACAAGAGATGGTTAAAATTTTTTCTCATTTCGAAAATAATCACGTTCCTTATAACAATTTGCTTAAATTAGGGGATGCCGCTTCATGTTTGCTAGGTACAAACGCTTCCGTAGTGCGATTGTTTTCGATTGCCAATGATATTTAGACAAAAGGAAAATCCTAACTTACATTGAAAACTTTGGCAGCTATGTTCTTAGTAAAATTTAATTTAAGAAAATGCTCAGAATATGCAGAAAAGGTTGAAAATAATGACACATTGCTGAAAACAAATCATTCTTATAAAAAAATATTGTTTAGTATTTTTTCCATAATTTATTTTCTTCACATGCCATTTTAAAACAAATAAACGAGTTTTTAGTAAAACCCATTTAAACCAGGCCCAGAAGCAGAGCGGGAGCAAGGGGGACCGTGTTCACTTGCCCTTTGTCCTGTAAAATGTTGCTGATTATAACTTTTGCTATAATCAGCAACATACATATGAACACTACTTCTACTGAATAAAGATTAGAGCTCAAAAAAAATAGTTTGTTGCTTTGTAAGCATGGTGATTTAAGATAATAATTTTTACATTTCAAGGTATTTTGCATAAAAAAGCATTACTTTTTACTTTAGTTAAATACAAACTTTACTTTAGTAAAATTCTTCTAATACTTTAGTAAGCCAAAGAACTTCTCTATATTTACTACTTTAATTTGACTTATTTTGAAATTTTTTATTAAAAAATTTAATTTAGTTAACTAATGTAATATTATCAGAAGATGTATATTAGAATAAACGTCCGAAATGTTCTCAAATATTGGATGCAGAAATTAGGTAAATTATATTTTATATTAGTGTATCATAAGTAGAGATATTTTTCTGTTTCTGCCGTATATGGTAATACATGTTGAAATTCAAATTTAGTCAAAAAAAATTTAAAATGCATTATAATTATTTTTTTTATAAGAAGCAATAACATTGCATTGGGAAGACTTTTTAATGGCATTAATGGTGATGAGAAAAATACTCGATAAGAAAATAAGGTTGCTTTTATTTTACTTTATAAGATACTTTTTTTTATATCAAAACTGCATTTTTTTAAAAGTTTTTCTTTTGGAAGTATTTGCTGTTTTAAAGTGTTTTTAAGTTACTTTTTGACTTAATCATTTTCAGTATAAGTATAAAAAAGTGTTAAATTCAAATTACAGCTTGATTTATGTTTCTACAAATATAGTTTTACAAGTAGAGCAGTCACAATATATTGGAGCATCGTATTCTATATATCATGACTTAGAATTTGCGAGTGCTGCCAAAAGAAACTGCATGAATGCTGAACAGAATAACCGGATGGTCAGAGGATCAACTACAATTATGAATGCGCATGCCCTAACATCCAGTAACTAGTATCCAACAAGCCAAGACAGAGAGATGTTCAATTCTTTGGTTATTAAATACCCTTGTCTAAATGACAAGACATCGAAACATGTAATCTTTGTTTTAAATTAACATTTTGGTTTTAAAGTAAAACTGTAATTTTATCTTCTAAAATCTAAATCATGCTATTCTAAACCTTAAGCCTATTATGATTTCACCTAACCTTACTCTATTTTTTGCGAGCCAAACAAATACAACTGATCTTTGTCTTTGTTTGTCTTTATTGTCTTTGTGGATTACATTGTTAAATAAGTTAAAGAAAAGGTTTTCAAATGAAAAACCAATAAAAAACAAGAGGGTGAAAAGTTTAATACAAACATCATTTGAAAGTGGAGGAGAAGCTGATGTTGAATTTTCACCTAGTAGGTTTTATATTTTGATTTTGTTTTTTTAATTTAGTATCCATATTTCTACACAAATGTTACATTTAAAAACTAATGCTGCAGGTGATTAAATGGTTTTCCAAAGAGGGGCAGATTCAGCATTTCTTGGTGATTGAAAATGCTAACTACAATTAAAAAAATTAAAACACTCTTTATTCAGAAGTTTTTGCATCTGTTCTGAAATGCGATTTTTTTTCGGTCTTCTTCCCTACGGAAAGAGAATTCAAGCAAGGTGACTATCTCTTCTGCTGTACGTTTTGTCGCCGATGCTCTTGCTTTGGTGGTTAGAGCGGATAGCAGAATATAGGATTTCCCACTACCAGGAATACCAAAACCCCTTAAATTACAACAGTACGCAGACGATTCAAACTTTTTTGCTAAGGACGTAAAATCTGTCCGCTATTTTTTCAAAAGAGGTAAAACTGTTTGAAAAAGCAAGTTGTTTAGTGATCAATGCCTCAAAAATCAAGGGTCTCGCACATAGATCGAGCGCAAAAATCAAGGGTCTCGCACTTTTGATCCTAAAATGTACCCAGAATTGAAAAACATAGAGTGGAACAATAATACCGGTTTCAAAATGTTTGGTGTTTTTTTTTACACCAGACCTAGTTACACTTCCGATTTCAACTGGTTAGTAACTCTAAAGAAAATAGAGAAAAAACACAAATTTCAAGGACTACGTACTTTGTCACTTAAGGGAAAGACTATGTTAATAAATACGCTGGCAATGTCAAAAGTGTGGCAAACGTATTGCCCATTCCCGATTGGGTAATAGAACGATTACATAAAGCCATTTTCGAAAGTCTGTGGCAAAAGACCAATTTAAATCCGGTCAAGAGAGAGACACTTTTCTTACCCGTCAAAAGCGGGGGTATTTTATCTCCAAAGGAGCAAAGTCTTACACTTTGCCTCAAAACGCTCTTTCAACTGAAAGAATGCGAAAAATTACGATTATTACTACTTTTTAAAATACTGGTAGGCAAGTTCACTTATAAAATTTACAAATCAAAACCAAAGCTGGAACTTTTTAAGACGAAGCAATTTTCCAAAATACTGGGAAAACAAAACTACAATTGAAATATTAAACAAAAACGGTTCCCTGTTTAACATCCCCCTGAAAACAAAAAAAAATTTACTTAGAAGTAGCAAAAAACAAAAAGACAGTCGAGATAAAAGAACTTTTGTGGAACGGTTCAACAAAAACAACAATGACCCAAACAACGTTGAACCAAATTTGGAAAAAAAAACTTTACCCCCCACGCAACCGGACCGACAAAAAATACCCTCTTTCGTTTTTTACATAACAGTCTACCTTCTGTGGCCTAACTTGCCAAAAGCACAAGGCAACAGATTGTTAAAAACAACAAATGCAAAACTTGTGGTAAATTTGAGGACAACATTCATATCTTTGCCTACTGCCCTCCTTCTGTTAAAATATGGGAGTATTTTAAACATGTATATACCTCATTGACACCCTAAAAAAATTTTTTTTTAATAAGTTTGATCTTTTCAATTGAAACAATTAAAACATGATTTACATAAATCGTTGAACTTGATTGCTGTCATGTTTGCAGATGACACCAAACTCTTTTTATCAAATAACAAAATTATATCATTATTTCAAAATATGAATATTGAATTAACAAAAAATTCTTAATGGTTTTAAATCAACAAGCTTTCACTTACTGTTGAAAAAAACTAATTAAGTACTTTTTCATGCATCTTTTAAAAAAAAACTTACGCCTTGGAATTTATCATTACTTTTTAATGACAAAATTCTAATAAAAAAAGAAATTGATACAAACTTTATTGGTATTTATATAATGAAAACCTTAATTGGAAATATCATCTAGAATTCTTGTGACAAAGTTGCTAAAAGTATAAGAATATTGTATAGAACTAAAAGTGTTTTAAATAAATGTTATTTAACTCAATTATATTACTCCTTTATCCATTGTCATCTAAACTAAAATTTGAACTTTTTTGCTTTGACACGGGAGTGAACGGACGTGTTTCTGCAGCGTGGTTGCTTTGAAAATTCAAAAAAAAAACTTGCTTTTTTAAATTGTTTGCAATTATTTAAATAAACAAATATACATAAATGTATATTTCTAAATAAAGACATATTGGTTAATTATGGCTATTACAATGAATCAAGTAAAAAAAAAACGATACAAAAACGAGCGCCTGGAAAATATGCATTCATCTCTTACGATAAGTTGATCATTCAGGATGGGGCTGCGAACAAAAATAAAATATTATTTTCGAAACATGTTTATATATACTACAATTTTATTTTACTTTCTATATTATACTTTGCTTAATTAACTATTTTAAACTTCACTTATAAAAATGGAGGTCAAATTTCCATTTAATTTTAATGATGAGGATGCTAGTGATGATAACTATTTTAATGCAATAAATTTAAAAAGCCAGTATTATTCAATTTCTGAATCTACTCAATATCTCTGTCAGAACAAAAATAACTTTTCTATTTTAAATGTAAACATTCGATGTATTAACAAAAGTTTTGAAAATCTTAAAATCTTATTGGATCAACGAAACCACGAATTTCAAATAATTTGTATCACGGAAACTTGTCTTAAAACCAACGGAAAAAGTTCAAATTTTGAACTAAGTAATTACGTATCACCAATCGCGTTCTAACTACGCTGGCGGCGGTGTTAGTATTTTTGTCCACAAATCAATTAACTTTATTTTACGTACGGATCTTAATGTTAATGAAACAGATTATGAGTCGTTGTGCATAGAAATTATGAACAAAAGTATTTTATTTAATTCTATTTATAGAGAACCATCTTGTAGTTTCAGAAAATTTAAAACTTATTTGAGCAGCTTTTAACCCAAACTAGTTTAACACGGAAATATGTTTACTTAGCTAGTGATTTTAACTTAAATTTGCTTAATTATGCTTCAAATAAAAATGTTCAATACTTTTTAGATACTTTAACCCAATATAACCTAATACCAACAATAAATAAGTCAACGAGAATAACTAAGACTACATCGTCGCTACGTGATAATAAAGTTACTAACAATTTTCAAAACTGTCGTTTTGGAACGGGCATATTTAAAACTGATTTAAAAGATCACTTTCCAATATTCTTAATTACTGATAACATTACCCAAAATAATGCCCCTTCAAATTTTAACGCGACAGATCAATGAATACTTCTTATTGTATTTTCGAACTCTGACATAGCATTTCCTGTTAAAAAATAGTTATATTAAATCCAACTTTCTTTTAAACCCCTGGATGACCAAGGGACTAATAAAATTGTCTAAAAAAAACAAAAACTTTGTATTAAATATTTAAGGCATACAACATATAAAAATAAAATAAAGTACAAAAACTATAAAAACTTATTTAAAAAAACAAAAAAACACTCTAAAAAAATTTATTATGCAAAGTTGCTGGAAAAAACCACCGGCGACACTAAAAAAACGTAGAATATAATTAAACAAACAATTGGTAAAAATAAAAGTGTAAAAAATAATCTCCCCCAAAAGCTTTTAATTGACGGGGAAATGATTTATGATAAAAAAAAAAAAAAAATAGCTGAGAAACTAAACTCATTTTTTCTTGAAGTAGGGCTAAACTTGGCGAGTAAAATTCCGCCAAATACCATAGAGTTTGAATCTTATATTAAACCGTGTAACACTATTATGGAAGAATCTAATTTAAATCTAAGCGAGATAAGGAATGCTTTTAATAGTTTAATAGTAATAAAAGTGCGGGCATTGAACCGTCATTATTTCATATTTTTGAACTTTCATTAAAACTAGATGTTGTGCCAAAAAAATTTAAAAAAGGCCATAATCACTCCAATTTTATAATCTGGTGATGAAACTAATACTTGCAATTACAGACCTATTTCCGTCTTACCTTCTCAAAATTATCGGAACGAATTATGTGCAACAGACTATAACTATTTGATGTTAAACAGTTTGCTGTACAATAAGCAATTTGGGTTTTAAAAAGATAATTCAGCTAACCATGCGGTAATTGAACTGATTAATTATATATATATATATATAATTATTAGATGCCTTCAATAATGACTATTTTACCTTAGGAGTTTTTATTGATCTGTCAAAAGCCTTTGACACTGTTAACCATAAGATAGTTTAAAAAAAATGGAACTCTATGGAGTAAGAAATAAAAACTTACTTTGGTTTGAAGATTACCTGGCGAACAGGTCACAATGTATTATTTATAAAAAAATTGAAAAAGAAAAACGTAACATAACATGTGGTGTTCCCCAAGGTTTAATCTTACGACCATTATTATTTTTATTATATATAAATGATTTGTACTTAGCATCAAATATTTTAAATGTTATGTTGTTGGCAGGCGACTCCAATCTTTTTTTTTTAAAAAAATGCATAAAAGTTCTCTTTAATATATTTAATTAAGAACTATTAGAAATAAACGAGTGGTTTACAAGTAATATGCTTTCGTTAAATGTAGAAAAAAAACTAAATTTATTTTATTCTCCAAACCTAGTAAAGGTGAGGATGTTCTTCTCAAATTACCTAATCTTTTAATCAATGTAAACATGTATTAAAAGGAATTTTTTAAGAGTAACACTAGATGAAAATTTGTCATGGAAAATTTGTCAGTCTTACTTTAGTGAAATCTCGCACAAGTATCCTACTAAGTTTTCAATTAACAACTTTATTATATCAAAAACTAATTTAAAACTAAGTTCTTACCTAATCCAATACCGTGGACCGTTTCTGCGGAAAAATTAGTCAAAATTTATTAAAAAAAATAAATATTCAAAACATCAATTTGAAATAATTCAGGAAAGAATCTAAGAGTCTCTTATTACAAAATGACTTTGATTTAAAATATCTCTTTTAAAATAAATACATAAATAATATAAATTATCTAAAAAAATAGTTAAATAACACTATTTCTCTTTTGTTGCAGTTTTATTTTTATTTAATTTTTTTTTGTTAAAAAACTAATACTTTTATGTTGTTGTTAATCTGATATACTGCATTATATTTCAACACTAATGTTTATATTATATTAATATTTATATTGTAACTAACGTGTGTAAAATTCTTATTATGTACTTAGCTACTTTTCATTTTTGTATATAAACTGACAATTTTTTAATGTAAATGGGGCTCAACGATAAGACAGTTTATGTCTTCGGCTTGCTCCAGCTCTATTTATTAACACGATTTATTTCATTGTATTTTTTAATATACGGCAAATAACAATAATAAT
Source organism: Hydra vulgaris (assembly GCF_038396675.1). NCBI lineage: Eukaryota > Metazoa > Cnidaria > Hydrozoa > Anthoathecata > Hydridae > Hydra > Hydra vulgaris. Next base: position 12,579,757 of record NC_088921.1, on the reverse strand, counting down.
AATAAAAAAATAGTTGCAACATTGTAGTAGCTAATGTAGCTATGAACAAATTGAAAGTATAAATTTTTTAGACGAATTTTATTTAAAATATACTTAGTTTTATGCATAATCCTAACGCTTTTAGATATTTTATTTTCTAACAACTTAATATGCTCTTTCTAGCTAATATGTTCATCTAGTATGTTCATCTAATATGTTCATCTAGTATGTTCATCTAGTATGTTCATCTAGTATGTTCATCTAGTATGTTCATCTAGTATGTTCATCTAATATGTTCATCTAGTATGTTCATCTAGTATGTTCATCTAGTATATTCATCTAGTATGTTCATCTAGTATGTTCATCTAGTATGTTCATCTAGTATATTCATCTAGTATGTTCATCTAGTATGTTCATCTAGTATGTTCATCTAGTATGACTCGTGGAAACTTCACAGAAAATGCTCTTTTTACTTTTGTTTCAACTAAAATGAAAGTTTTAATGGTAATGTGTCTGACTTTGATGGTTTTGTGAAAATAACATAATTTCTTTTTTGGATGTTCAAGGAAAGTTTGTTGACCTTCAACCAATCGCTTAGTTTTTCAGGCTCCTGATTTACTGCGTTAAAAAAACTTCTAGTACTTTCGAAAAGCATGAAAGTAAAGCTAATTTTAAGTGTTAAGGAAAAGCTCCACTTTTTAATGAGAGAATAAAAATATACAATAGGGGATATTCAACAACTTCATAAACTTCTTTGACCATCTGAGAGCTTATGTCATCAAGGCCTGGTCTCTTTTTTGATTGTATTGTTTTAAATGCGTTTTGAAGCTCATTAAAAGATAAGTCAAACTCGTCCATTACAAGGTTTGTTTTTGTTATCAATATTGAAATGGTTTGGCATAATATTACCTGGATCAATTTTTTTCTTTCCTATTACATATTTTAAAACATCCCATGTTTTTCAATTATTAACAATATTATTTTGTAAATGATTTGAATAATAATTTTTTTTAGCTTGTTTTTTAAGTTTTTCGAAAAGGTTTTATAACTTTTATATTTTTTTTCATTTTTGTAATTTTTTTTTTTTTAATATTTTACGTAGAGACTTTGATTTTTCTTGGAGGATTTAATTAAACCTTGTGAAATCCATGGACTTTGTAAGTTTTTGAGCTTGATTCCTTTTTCTTGCTTTAGAAATGCTTTTTCATAAGCATTACTGAACTCACAAATAAAATGTTTATAAGCTTTATTTGCGTTTTTGTAGTTAATAAGTTGTTTCCCAGTTTATAAGCGCTAAGTGATATATATATATATATATATATATATATATATATATATATATATATATATATATATATATATATATACATATATATATACATATATATATACATATATATATACATATATATATATATATATATATATATATATATATATATATATATATATATATATATATATATATATATATATATGTATATATATATATATATATATATATATATATATATATATATATATATATATGTATATATTTAAACAACTTTAAAAAGTATTCTACACAATAGAGTGCTCAATGTTCTTAAAAGAACAGAGCAATTATATTAGTAGTAGAAAATCACTTTACAAAAATTTTTTCCATTTAACACTGTGTTTCATCAACAAAGATTCATCAGAAATGGATGATCAAATTAATAAAACTTCAATTTATACCAAAAATTAAATTACAGGAAGTTGCAAATGTCTTAACTACTGTAAATTTTCACACATTTGTGGAATTTGCTGACACTATTATAAAAAGAATTCTTTAGAAATGATTACTTATGGTATTTTTTTAAAAAGGGTAGTTAATGTAAATATTATTTGAACTCATTTATTTTTATAGTTTTTTAGGAGAAACTTATTTTCGTGCCTACATTTAGAAATTAGTTCCGATCTTTTGTTTAATAAGCATTCTTGATTTGCATGTGTAATTATTTTAAATTTTTCTTGTAGGCATAGTATGCATTTTTTGGAAATATTGTTATATGCAGGCGCTGTTTTATCCTTAAAATTTACAGTAGTTAAGACATTTGCAACTTCCTGTAATTTAATTTTTGGTATAAATTGAAGTTTTATTAATTTGATCATCCATTTCTGATGAATCTTTGTTGATGAAACACAGTGTTAAATGGAAAAAATTTTTGTTAAGTGATTTTCTACTACTAATATATATATATATATATATATATATATATATATATATATATATATATATATATATATATATATATATATTATACATATTCATTATTAATTCCTTTTAACTCTACTTTATCAAAGTTTGCGTTTCTTTATAGTTTTTGACGTTAGACAACTTGAACTCTACTTCCATTTTTTTTTTTTTTTTTAATGTTAATCTTGAAACTTTAGATTTTTTGCATTATTTAGTTTAACTCGACCTTTTTTCAACTATACATAGAAAGGACTTTGCTTCACTTATTTATTTTATTTTTTAGAGTTTCAGATAAAAGTTATGTTTTAATTTGAAATAAAAAAACATGTTGGTAGATAGAACTGTTTTCTTATAATCCGGAAGAAAGTTTTAAACAATTTAAAAACTCAGATGAATCTAATGTTTGAAAAAAAAAAGTTGCAAATGGAGATATCCAATATATTACTTTTGTATGCATGAATTCAATTTTTATAGTTTAGGGATCGCCAATAAATTATGCAACGCTAAATTTTACCAATAAACAAAACAAAAAAGGCTAAAAGTTTTCCCTCGCGGAGCCTCAACTCATAAAAAATCAAAAAAGCCCATTAAGTTAATTTAAAATCGCCGCGTAAAAGAGGTTAACATCTCCTACTCCTTTTATTCAAATAAATTCAGCGTAATTTATGGATGATCCCTTATATGTTATATATTATTAAAATATTTTTTAAAAATTTCATAAACATTTTAAATGTTTGTAATTAAAAATGTTTTGCAAAATATAATAAATATTATAATTTTTGATAATATAAAAAAAATTTGAATTTTAACATTTATTTTTGACGGTTTGACATTTATCATCTTTTTTATATAAATAGACTGACAATAAACACTATAGTGTCTGTTGTCAGTTGTCTATTTTATAAAAGTAGGTTGTCTTTTTTATATAAGTAGACTGACAACAGACACTATAGTGTCTGTTGTCTTTAGGCCATTCCTGCTGAATTCTAACAAAATATATTTTATCAGAATACAGCATGAATGGTCTAAAGAAGAAGAAAAAAGTTTAAAGAGTTGATAAGTCTATCGCTATCGTCGATGTTCTCGTTAGCTTATCATTGTGTATATGAGCAAGAGTAAATATATTAAACACTCGACGAAGTCTTAATAATATAACAAAGAACTGTTCTTCTATTGATAACATAAATGAATTAGTAGAGGTTTTAACTTTTCTTGAACTATTCCAGTAGAAGAGATTGAATTTTGCAGGTCCAAGAAAATCATACAGACAAGAAAGTTAAGCTGGCGTTAAACCAATAAAATATTTACATTTAATTTCAGAAGATAAAATGTACTCAACTGACATGACATTACTAGATTATAAACATGATACACTAGAAGAATTTGAATGAGGTGTTGAGGGAAATTGAATAGGATTGTCAAGTCTTCTATTTAATATAACAGTTACGATTTTAGCTGCAAGTAGATATTTATTATAAATGGTTTGAGTAGACAGATCACATGTTTTAACAGTAATATTATTTGAAGCATCTAAAGCTAAGGAACCATAATGATGGCCCAAAGTACTATTAATATCAACTTTAAATTGACTTTTTCTTTTTCTTAGGTATTACAACGAATGGTTGCGTTTTTGTTTGTCCTTTTGTTAATAGAGTTAGTCTGATATTGTGTAAGACTTCCTTTTAATGGATAAGGATGATCTTTTACGGACCTTTGCTTTCGAAAAAATGTAACAAGCAAATATACGGGCAATTCCACTTTGAAAAATGAAAAAGTAGTAAATTTTTATTCTCTTTTTTCTCAACTTTTAGCAAATGAATATTAAAGTAGACACATCAAAGTTTAGTTAAAATATACCTTTAGTTACCGTAAGTTAACGAAGACATAATAAAATTTTGTTTTTTTTAATTTAGTTAAATAAGAATATTAAATGTAACGTTTGTACATTTTAAGCTTTGAATAACGATGCTTAGTTAAAGCACGTTTTAATTTTAAATTTGTGTAACGTAAGTTAAACTGTAAGCATTTACTAAAGTTTTGGCGCTTTTTCGTTAACAAAATGAATTACGTCATAAAGTAATTCCTTATTTCGTCGCGTTGGTTCAGAGAATATAGAAAAAAAAATTTTCAATTTTTTTTTTTAGTTTAATTGAAATTATTGATATTATTTCTTTTTTATTTGTATATGTCTTGTACATGAACCCCTCTTCCTCCTAATCTGTGATGACAGTTTTTTTGTCAAAAATATTTTATATGATTGAAATATAAATATTTTTCAGCATTTTAAAAATTCAGCCTAAAGAAAGTAAAGTAATACGCATAAACGTAAGTAGTGTAAGTAAAAACTTCAACAAACCAAAAATTTTCTTATTTAAACTTTGAGTTTGCGGTAAGCCTTGTCGCTGCATAAAGTCCGACATTGCTATCCTCGAGCAAAAACATCGAGTCCAACATCGAGCAATAAATGCATTATCATATATTAAACACCTGTCTTATGAAACTCGACTCCAACAGCTTGGTCTAACAACACTTGAAGAATGCCGTAAAAGAGCAGACCTGATCGAGTAATTTAAAATCACGCGTCAACTTAAGCTTTACAGTTGTTTCGTCTCGCAAAAACTTTCAAATAGTGAAGCCAAGTATATTTTTAGAGAGCATGATCAAAAACTAGAATGCCAGCTTGTACGAAATTGTGAAGAACGGTATAACCTTCTTTCAAATAGAGTTGTTGTCCCATGAAATACGCTTTCCCAAGCATCAGTGAACGCTCAATCAATCAATGCTCTTAAAAACAGCGTAACAAAGTAAATTTTAGAGACACAATTGCTGCTTTGTCAGTAGCTTCTATGTATTTTTTTTTCGTCAGCATAGAGGGGCCTGGTGGTGCACCTCTTCATCAAACTATAAACAGATTTATTGTATAAGCTCTTTATATGATGCATTCCATAGAAACTTTGAAAAAATCGTGATTCAAAAAATCTTTCTTTGACTGTTTATGCCTATAGATTATTATAATATGAACTTTATATGTTTTAAAATTAATATAAATATAAATTCAAAATTTAGCTATGAGACACCTTCTCGCTGCCAAAACTCGGAAATTTTCTTATTTTCTAAAATCAATAAAGTACATTTAATAATGTTATACTTTAAGTATATGTGATTGCAATTTTTCATAAGTTTTTAAATACGTAAAGGGAGAAGGTAGATGCATTATTTCATAGCGAAAAATTTTTTTTAACAAAAGTAAATAATTAGTAAAAATATTTGACAAGAATAGTGATAAAATATGCGTTACGTCAGTAAGAAAAAATATATAAAAACTCGTCTGTTACAGTAAAAATTTGAAATTTTTTAAATTTTTAAAATAAAATGTAACTCTTGATTATTTAAAACAAAAATTTATTATTATTTTTTCTATCAAAGAAAAATTGATTCCAAACTTTATGATTAAAGTTGCGTTACTTCAGTAACTACTTTAATTTCAAACAATGTTATTGACGTTTAAAACAACGTTATTGACGTTTAAAACCACGTTATTGACGTAACGCAACTTTAAATAATCATGAAAAACATTACGACAGAATTTTTATTTTTTCATAATTTGAAAATTGTACTTGCAAGAATGAAATTTACTTTTAAAAAATTAAATTACCATGCTGTGAGTTTTATTTTTTAATTGTTTAATAATCAAGTCGCTCAAGTTATATATAAATAGTATAATAAAAGTAATTTTGCTTTTATCATATAGTAAGATACCAAAAGAAAAGTCTGCAAAATGGAGGAAACAGAATCCAGAGCAAAATAAAACTCTTAATGCAGGTTATTCAAAAACTTATGGACAAAGATTAATAATTTCATTCAATGATGAGCAAAGGAAAATAAGAAATACAAAAAATAGCGAAAGGCAAAAGAAGTATAGAGAGAAGAAGAGAACTGCTTCGCAATCAGCAAACAAGAGAAGTCCTTTTTCTTGTCCTCAAGTCAAAGGTAAGTTAATGAAAAAGTAAAAAATACCTTAGCTGGATCTTCAGGACAAAATACTTCCATTTTGAAAACATTATTAGCTGAAAATCAACCGTTTAAGTTAAATCGCAGCAACTGTAAAGGTGTTTCAGATGATACTATAAAATTTGTGCAAAGTTTTTATCTAACGATGATATAAGTACAACACCACTAAACATATCAGACTTTGTTGAAGCTTGTGAAGGCGGAATTAAAAAAAACTTAGTGTTTAACATTTGATCTATCCTATAAAGGAAGTTTATTGAATGTTTAAAAAACAGAACCCAAGTATTATTATTGGATTAACAAACTTTCTTTACTTAAGACCATGTAATGTTTTGTCAATCACCAAACTACCACATAACGTGTGTGTTTGCGCTATTCATGAAAATATGCGTTTTAAATTTGTAACTTTAAAAAAGTCACATTCCATATTTGATTATTTGTTGACAGACAATGACATGCACTTAAACTTTACATGTGAGAATCCGCTTAATGAATGTTTCATGAAGCTGTCGAATGAGTTAATTTGGCAGAAACCTTTAAATGCATCACTTAAAACGACCCACAAATTGCTCATTACGACCAGACTCCAATTTCAATCTTACCCTTAATTGTATATCATCGGCGTCATTTGCAGTCACTTACAATTGTATCAGACCATCAAAAACATTCAAAAAAAGCCGTGATTTCGTTTATTGATGTCATTATGGAGCAGCTGCCAGAAATAATCCAACAAGTTACATTTTGGAGTGATAATGCAACATCTCAGTTCACAAGTAAGTATAAAAAATGTTAAAAAAACGACTCAAGATGACAATTAAATAAGATTTTATGCACCCATGCACGGCAAATCCGTTGTTGACGGAATTGGAGGGTTTTAAAAAGATTTGTAACATCCAGAATTTTTGTTCAACATATTGAAGTAACAAAAGCATCCCAATTTGCAAAGGCAGCAGAAAATATGGATGTCAAGGTTATTTTGGTTGATGTTGATGAAATTAAAAACGCAACGAAGAGATTGGATTTTCAAAATTATTTCCTTCATCAATATC